>NW_025958177.1:0-29930 GCF_023159225.1 Perognathus longimembris pacificus | reverse complement strand
GCAGCAGAGCAAAGGTAAACAGCAGAAAGACCTGAATCCTTATCTTTACAAGGTCGACCTCATTACTTTGTTCATTTTGTCTCGGTGACGGATAATGGAAGGAAGGGCAGGCAACTGGTCGACTTCATTTAAATAAACAAAAAATAAGATAAACTCTCAGGAATATATAAATAATAACAAAAAAATTGTAAAGTGGAGAAAGCGAGAGCGCGCGAATGCACTCAAGCAAACACAAACAGCACAGCACGATGCGTATTTTTTTTAAATTGACAAAATAAATCAAAAATTAATCAAAAATAAAAATAAGTGGAAAAGGCGAGAGTGCGCGAGCACACAGGAGCAAAGACAAGCAGCGCAGCTTGATGCGTAGTAAAAAAAATAGTAAATAGAAAACTGGTCGACCTCATTAGAAATAAAAACCCAAAAGATTAGATAGACAAACAAACAAACACATAAATGTGGAGAGAAGGGCAGTGCGCGCAGGAGCAAAGGTAAACAGCAGACAGACCTGAATCCTTATCTTTACAAGGTCGACCTCAGAACTTTGTTCAGTTTGTCTCGGTGACGGATAATGGAAGAAACGGCAGGCAACTGGTCGACTTCATTTAAATAAACAAATAAAAAATAAGATAAACTCTCAGGAATAGATAAATAATAACAAAAAATTGTAAAGTGGAGAAAGCGAGAGCGCGCGAATGCACTCAAGCAAACACAAACAGCACAGCACGATGCGTATTTTTTTTTAAATTGACAAAATAAATCAAAAATAAATCAAAAATAAAAATAAGTGGAAAAGGCGAGAGTACGCGAGCAGACAGGAGCAAATACAAGCAGCGCAGCTTGATGCGTAGTAAAAAAAATAATAAATAGACAACTGGTCGACCTCATTAGAAATAAAAACCCAAAAGATTAGATAGACAAACAAACAAACACATAAATGTGGAGAGAAGGGCAGTGCGCGCAGGAGCAAAGGTAAACAGCAGACAGACCTGAATCCTTATCTTTACAAGGTCGACCTCAGAACTTTGTTCAGTTTGTCTCGGTGACGGATAATGGAAGGAAGGGCAGGCAACTGGTCGACTTCATTTAAATAAACAAATAAAAAATAAGATAAACTCTCAGGAATAGATAAATAATAACAAAAAATTGTAAAGTGGAGAAAGCGAGAGCGCGCGAATGCACTCAAGCAAACACAAACAGCACAGCACGATGCGTATTTTTTTTTAAAATTGACAAAATAAATCAAAAATAAATCAAAAATAAAAATAAGTGGAAAAGGCGAGAGCGCGCGAGCCCACAGGAGCAAAGACAAGCAGCGCAGCTTGATGCGTAGTAAAAAAAATAATAAATAGACAACTGGTCGACCTCATTAGAAATAAAAACCCAAAAGATTAGATAGACAAACAAACAAACACATAAATGTGGATAGAAGGGCAGTGCGCGCAGGAGCAAAGGTAAACAGCAGACAGACCTGAATCCTTATATTTACAAGGTCGACCTCAGAACTTTGTTCAGTTTGTCTCGGTGACGGATAATGGAAGGAAGGGCAGGCAACTGGTCGACTTCATTTAAATAAACAAATAAAAAATAAGATAAACTCTCAGGAATAGATAAATAATAACAAAAAAATTGTAAAATGGAGAAAGCGAGAGCGCGCGAATGCACTCAAGCAACACAAACAGCACAGCACGATGCGTATTTTTTTTTAAATTGACGAAATAAATAAAAAATAAATCAAAAATAAAAATAAGTGGAAAAGGCGAGAGTGCGCGAGCACACAGGAGCAAAGACAAGCAGCGCAGCTTGATGCGTAGTAAAAAAAATAATAAATAGGCAACTGGTCCCCACCTCATTAGAAATAAAAACCCAAAAGATTAGATAGACAAACAAACAAACACATAAATGTGGAGAGAAGGGCAGTGCGCGCAGGAGCAAAGGTAAACAGCAGGCAGACCTGAATCCTTATATTTACAAGGGCGACCTCAGAACTTTTTTCAGTTTGTCTCGGTGACGGATAATGGAAGGAAGGGCAGGCAACTGGTCGACTTCATTTAAATAAACAAATAAAAAATAAGATAAACTCTCAGGAATAGATAAATAATAACAAAAAAATTGTAAAGTGGAGAAAGCGAGAGCGCGCGAATGCACTCAAGCAAACACAAACAGCACAGCACGATGCGTATTTTTTTTAAAAATTGACAAAATAAATCAAAACTAAATCAAAAATAAAAATAAGTGGAAAAGGCGAGAGCGCGCGAGCCCACAGGAGCAAAGACAAGCAGCGCAGCTTGATGCGTAGTAAAAAAAATAATAAATAGACAACTGGTCGACCTCATTAGAAATAAAAACCCAAAAGATTAGATAGACAAACAAACACATAAATGTGGAGAGAAGGGCAGTGCGCGCAGGAGCAAAGGTAAACAGCAGACAGACCTGAATCCTTATCTTTACAAGGTCGACCTCAGAACTTTGTTCAGTATGTCTCGGTGACGGATAATGGAAGGAAGGGCAGGCAACTGGTCGACTTCATTTAAATAAACAAATAAAAAATAAGATAAACTCTCAGGAATAGATAAATAATAAGAAAAAAATTGTAAAGTGGAGAAAGCGAGAGCGCGCGAATGCACTCAAGCAAACACAAACAGCACAGCACGATGCGTATTTGTTTTTAAAATTGACAAAATAAATCAAAAATAAATCAAAAATAAAAATAAGTGGAAAAGGCGAGAGCGCGCGAGCCCACAGGAGCAAAGACAAGCAGCGCAGCTTGATGCGTAGTAAAAAAAAATAATAAATAGACAACTGGTCGACCTCATTAGAAATAAAAACCCAAAAGATTAGATAGACAAACAAACAAACACATAAATGTGGAGAGAAGGGCAGTGCGCGCAGGAGCAAAGGTAAACAGCAGACAGACCTGAATCCTTATCTTTACAAGGTCGACCTCATTACTTTGTTCATTTTGTCTCGGTGACGGATAATGGAAGGAAGGGCAGGCAACTGGTCGACTTCATTTAAATAAACAAAAAATAAGATAAACTCTCAGGAATATATAAATAATAACAAAAAAATTGTAAAGTGGAGAAAGCGAGAGCGCGCGAATGCACTCAAGCAAACACAAACAGCACAGCACGATGCGTATTTTTTTTAAATTGACAAAATAAATCAAAAATTAATCAAAAATAAAAATAAGTGGAAAAGGCGAGAGTGCGCGAGCACACAGGAGCAAAGACAAGCAGCGCAGCTTGATGCGTAGTAAAAAAAATAGTAAATAGAAAACTGGTCGACCTCATTAGAAATAAAAACCCAAAAGATTAGATAGACAAACAAACAAACACATAAATGTGGAGAGAAGGGCAGTGCGCGCAGGAGCAAAGGTAAACAGCAGACAGACCTGAATCCTTATCTTTACAAGGTCGACCTCAGAACTTTGTTCAGTTTGTCTCGGTGACGGATAATGGAAGAAACGGCAGGCAACTGGTCGACTTCATTTAAATAAACATAATAAAAAATAAGATAAACTCTCAGGAATAGATAAATAATAACAAAAAAATTGTAAAGTGGAGAAAGCGAGAGCGCGCGAATGCACTCAAGCAAACACAAACAGCACAGCACGATGCGTATTTTTTTTTAAATTGACAAAATAAATCAAAAATAAATCAAAAATAAAAATAAGTGGAAAAGGCGAGAGTACGCGAGCAGACAGGAGCAAATACAAGCAGCGCAGCTTGATGCGTAGTAAAAAAAATAATAAATAGACAACTGGTCGACCTCATTAGAAATAAAAACCCAAAAGATTAGATAGACAAACAAACAAACACATAAATGTGGAGAGAAGGGCAGTGCGCGCAGGAGCAAAGGTAAACAGCAGACAGACCTGAATCCTTATCTTTACAAGGTCGACCTCAGAACTTTGTTCAGTTTGTCTCGGTGACGGATAATGGAAGGAAGGGCAGGCAACTGGTCGACTTCATTTAAATAAACAAATAAAAAATAAGATAAACTCTCAGGAATAGATAAATAATAACAAAAAAATTGTAAAGTGGAGAAAGCGAGAGCGCGCGAATGCACTCAAGCAAACACAAACAGCACAGCACGATGCGTATTTTTTTTTAAAATTGACAAAATAAATCAAAAATAAATCAAAAATAAAAATAAGTGGAAAAGGCGAGAGCGCGCGAGCCCACAGGAGCAAAGACAAGCAGCGCAGCTTGATGCGTAGTAAAAAAAATAATAAATAGACAACTGGTCGACCTCATTAGAAATAAAAACCCAAAAGATTAGATAGACAAACAAACAAACACATAAATGTGGATAGAAGGGCAGTGCGCGCAGGAGCAAAGGTAAACAGCAGACAGACCTGAATCCTTATATTTACAAGGTCGACCTCAGAACTTTGTTCAGTTTGTCTCGGTGACGGATAATGGAAGGAAGGGCAGGCAACTGGTCGACTTCATTTAAATAAACAAATAAAAAATAAGATAAACTCTCAGGAATAGATAAATAATAACAAAAAAATTGTAAAATGGAGAAAGCGAGAGCGCGCGAATGCACTCAAGCAACACAAACAGCACAGCACGATGCGTATTTTTTTTTAAATTGACGAAATAAATAAAAAATAAATCAAAAATAAGAATAAGTGGAAAAGGAGAGAGTGCGCGAGCACACAGGAGCAAAGACAAGCAGCGCAGCTTGATGCGTAGTAAAAAAAATAATAAATAGACAACTGGTCCCCACCTCATTAGAAATAAAAACCCAAAAGTTTAGATAGACAAACAAACAAACACATAAATGTGGAGAGAAGGGCAGTGCGCGCAGGAGCAAAGGTAAACAGCAGACAGACCTGAATCCTTATCTTTACAAGGTCGACCTCAGAACTTTGTTCAGTTTGTCTCGGTGACGGATAATGGAAGGAAGGGCAGGCAACTGGTCGACTTCATTTAAATAAACAAATAAAAAATAAGATAAACTCTCAGGAATAGATAAATAATAACAAAAAAATTGTAAAATAGAGAAAGCGAGAGCGCGCGAATGCACTCAAGCAAACACAAACAGCACAGCACGATGAGTATTTTTTTTTAAATTGACAAAATAAATAAAAAATAAATCAAAAATAAAAATAAGTGGAAAAGGCGTGAGTTCGCGAGCACACGGGAGCAAAGACAAGCAGCGCAGCTTGATGCGTAGTAAAAAAAAAATAATAAATAGACAACTGGTCGACCTCATTAGAAATAAAAACCCAAAAGATTAGACAGACAAACTAACAAACACATAAATGTGGAGAGAAGGGCAGTGCGCGCAGGAGCAAAGGTAAACAGCAGAAAGACCTGAATCCTTATCTTTACAAGGTCGACCTCAGAACTTTGTTCAGTTTGTCTCGGTGACGGATAATGGAAGGAAGGGCAGGCAACTGGTCGACTTCATTTAAATAAACAAATAAAAAATAAGATAAACTCTCAGGAATAGATAAATAATAACAAAAACATTGTAAAGTGGAGAAAGCGAGAGCGCGCGAATGCACTCAAGCAAACACAAACAGCACAGCACGATGCGTATTTTTTTTAAAATTGACAAAATAAATCAAAAATAAAAATAAGTGGAAAAGGCGAGAGTGCGCGAGCACACAGGAGCAAAGACAAGCAGCGCAGCTTGATGCGTAGTAAAAATAATAATAAATAGACAACTGGTCGACCTCATTAGAAATAAAAACCCAAAAGATTAGATAGAGAAATAAACAAACACATAAATGTGGAGAGAAGGGTACTGCGGGCAGGAGCAAAGGTAAACAGCAGACAGACCTGAATCCTTATCTTTACAAGGTCGACCTCAGAACTTTGTTCAGTTTGTCTCGGTGACGGATAATGGAAGGAAGGGCAGGCAACTGGTCGACTTCATTTAAATAAACAAATAAAAAATAAGATAAACTCTCAGGAATAGATAAATAATAACAAAAAAATTGTAATGAGGAGAAAGCGAGAGCGCGCGAATGCACTCAAGCAAACACAAACAGCACAGCACGATGCGTATTTTTTTTAAAATTGACAAATTAAATCAAAAATAAATCAAAAATAAGTGGAGAAGGCGAGAGTGCGCGAGCACACAGGAGCAAAGACAAGCAGCGCAGCTTGATGCGTAGTAAAAAAAATAATAAATAGACAACTGGTCGACCTCATTAGAAATAAAAACCCAAAAGATTAGATAGACAAACAAACACATAAATGTGGAGAGAAGGGCAGTGCGCGCAGGAGCAAAGGTAAACAGCAGACAGACCTGAATCCTTATCTTTACAAGGTCGACCTCAGAACTTTGTTCAGTTTGTCTCGGTGACGGATAATGGAAGGAAGGGCAGGCAACTGGTCGACTTCATTTAAATAAACAAATAAAAAATAAGATAAACTCTCAGGAATAGATAAATAATAACAAAAAAATTGTAAAATGGAGAAAGCGAGAGCGCGCGAATGCACTCAAGCAAACACAAACAGCACAGCACGATGCGTATTTTTTTTTAAATTGACGAAATAAATAAAAAATAAATCAAAAATAAGAATAAGTGGAAAAGGAGAGAGTGCGCGAGCACACAGGAGCAAAGACAAGCAGCGCAGCTTGATGCGTAGTAAAAAAAATAATAAATAGACAACTGGTCCCCACCTCATTAGAAATAAAAACCCAAAAGTTTAGATAGACAAACAAACAAACACATAAATGTGGAGAGAAGGGCAGTGCGCGCAGGAGCAAAGGTAAACAGCAGACAGACCTGAATCCTTATATTTACAAGGGCGACCTCAGAACTTTGTTCAGTTTGTCTCGGTGACGGATAATGGAAGGAAGGGCAGGCAACTGGTCGACTTCATTTAAATAAACAAATAAGAAATAAGATAAACTCTCAGGAATAGATAAATAATAACTAAAAAATTGTAAAGTGGAGAAAGCGAGAGCGCGCGAATGCACTCAAGCAAACAAAAACAGCACAGCACGATGCGTATTTTTTTTTAAATTGACAAAATAAATAAAAAATAAATCAAAAATAAAAATAAGTGGAAAAGGCGAGAGTGCGCGAGCACACAGGAGCAAAGACAAGCAGCGCAGCATGATGCGTAGTAAAAAAAATAATAAATAGACAACTGGTCGACCTCATTAGAAATAAAAACCCAAAAGATTAGATAGACAAACAAACAAACACATAAATGTGGAGAGAAGGGCAGTGCGCGCAGGAGCAAAGGTAAACAGCAGACAGACCTGAATCCTTATCTTTACACGGTCGACCTCAGAACTTTGTTCAGTTTGTTTCTATGACGGATAATGTAAGGAAGGGCAGGCAACTGGTCGACTTCATTTAAATAAACAAATAAAAAATAAGATAAACTCTCAGGAATAGATAAATAATAACAAAAAAATTGTAAAGTGGAGAAAGCAAGAGCGCGCGAATGCACTCAAGCAAACACAAACAGCACAGCACGATGCGTATTTTTTTTTAAAATTGACAAAATAAATCAAAAATAAATCAAAAATAAAAATAAGTGGAAAAGGCGAGAGTGCGCGAGCACACAGGAGCAAAGACAAGCAGCGCAGCTTGATGCGTAGTAAAAAAAAAATAAATAGACAACTGGTCGACCTCATTAGAAATAAAAACCCAAAAGATTAGATAGACAAACAAACAAACACATAAATGTGGAGAGAAGGGCAGTGCGCGCAGGAGCAATGGTAAACAGCAGACAGACCTGAATCCTTATCTTTACAAGGTCGACCTCAGAACTTTGTTCAGTTTGTCTCGGTGACGGATAATGGAAGGAAGGGCAGGCAACTGGTCGACTTCATTTAAATAAACAAATAAAAAATAAGATAAACTCTCAGGAATAGATAAATAATAACTAAAAAATTGTAAAGTGGAGAAAGCGAGAGCGCGCGAATGCACTCAAGCAAACAAAAACAGCACAGCACGATGCGTATTTTTTTTTAAATTGACAAAATAAATAAAAAATAAATCAAAAATAAAAATAAGTGGAAAAGGCGAGAGTGCGCGAGCACACAGGAGCAAAGACAAGCAGCGCAGCATGATGCGTAGTAAAAAAAATAATAAATAGACAACTGGTCGACCTCATTAGAAATAAAAACCCAAAAGATTAGATAGACAAACAAACAAACACATAAATGTGGAGAGAAGGGCAGTGCGCGCAGGAGCAAAGGTAAACAGCAGACAGACCTGAATCCTTATCTTTACAAGGTCGACCTCAGAACTTTGTTCAGTTTGTCTCAATGACGGATAATGTAAGGAAGGGCAGGCAATTGGTCGACTTCATTTAAATAAACAAATAAAAAATAAGATAAACTCTCAGGAATAGATAAATAATAACAAAAAAATTGTAAAGTGGAGAAAGCAAGAGCGCGCGAATGCACTCAAGCAAACACAAACAGCACAGCACGATGCGTATTTTTTTTTAAAATTGACAAAATAAATCAAAAATAAATCAAAAATAAAAATAAGTGGAAAAGGCGAGAGTGCGCGAGCACACAGGAGCAAAGACAAGCAGCGCAGCTTGATGCGTAGTAAAAAAAAAATAAATAGACAACTGGTCGACCTCATTAGAAATAAAAACCCAAAAGATTAGATAGACAAACAAACAAACACATAAATGTGGAGAGAAGGGCAGTGCGCGCAGGAGCAATGGTAAACAGCAGACAGACCTGAATCCTTATCTTTACAAGGTCGACCTCAGAACTTTGTTCAGTTTGTCTCGGTGACGGATAATGGAAGGAAGGGCAGGCAACTGGTCGACTTCATTTAAATAAACAAATAAAAAATAAGATAAACTCTCAGGAATAGATAAATAATAACAAAAAAATTGTAAAATGGAGAAAGCGAGAGCGCGCGAATGCACTCAAGCAAACACAAACAGCACAGCACGATGAGTATTTTTTTTTAAATTGACAAAATAAATAAAAAATAAATCAAAAATAAAAATAAGTGGAAAAGGCGTGAGTTCGCGAGCACACGGAGCAAAGACAAGCAGCGCAGCTTGATGCGTAGTAAAAAAAATAATAAATAGACAACTGGTCGACCTCATTAGAAATAAAAACCCAAAAGATTAGACAGACAAACTAACAAACACATAAATGTGGAGAGAAGGGCAGTGCGCGCAGGAGCAAAGGTAAACAGCAGAAAGACCTGAATCCTTATCTTTACAAGGTCGACCTCAGAACTTTGTTCAGTTTGTCTCGGTGACGGATAATGGAAGGAAGGGCAGGCAACTGGTCGACTTCATTTAAATAAACAAATAAAAAATAATATAAACTCTCAGGAATAGATAAATAATAACAAAAACATTGTAAACTGGAGAAAGCGAGAGCGCGCGAATGCACTCAAGCAAACACAAACAGCACAGCACGATGCGTATTTTTTTTAAAATTGACAAAATAAATCAAAAATAAATCAAAAATAAAAATAAGTGGAAAAGGCGAGAGTGCGCGAGCACACAGGAGCAAAGACAAGCAGCGCAGCTTGATGCGTAGTAAAAAAAATAATAAATAGACAACTGGTCGACCTCATTAGAAATAAAAACCCAAAAGATTAGATAGAGAAATAAACAAACACATAAATGTGGAGAGAAGGGTACTGCGGGCAGGAGCAAAGGTAAACAGCAGACAGACCTGAATCCTTATCTTTACAAGGTCGACCTCAGAACTTTGTTCAGTTTGTCTCGGTGACGGATAATGGAAGGAAGGGCAGGCAACTGGTCGACTTCATTTAAATAAACAAATAAAAAATAAGATAAACTCTCAGGAATAGATAAATAATAACAAAAAAATTGTAAAGAGGAGAAAGCGAGAGCGCGCGAATGCACTCAAGCAAACACAAACAGCACAGCACGATGCGTATTTTTTTTTAAATTGACAAATTAAATCAAAAACAAAAATAAGTGGAGAAGGCGAGAGTGCGCGAGCACACAGGAGCAAAGACAAGCAGCGCAGCTTGATGCGTAGTAAAAAAAATAATAAATAGACAACTGGTCGACCTCATTACAAATAAAAACCCAAAAGATTAGATAGACAAACAAACAAACACATAAATGTGGAGAGAAGGGCAGTGCGCGCAGGAGCAAAGGTAAACAGCAGACAGACCTGAATCCTTATCTTTACAAGGTCGACCTCAGAACTTTGTTCAGTTTGTCTCAATGACGGATAATGTAAGGAAGGGCAGGCAACTGGTCGACTTCATTTAAATAAACAAATAAAAAATAAGATAAACTCTCAGGAATAGATAAATAATAACAAAAAATTGTAAAGTGGAGAAAGCAAGAGCGCGCGAATGCACTCAAGCAAACACAAACAGCACAGCACGATGCGTATTTTTTTTTAAAATTGACAAAATAAATCAAAAATAAATCAAAAATAAAAATAAGTGGAAAAGGCGAGAGTGCGCGAGCACACAGGAGCAAAGACAAGCAGCGCAGCTTGATGCGTAGTAAAAAAAATAATAAATAGACAACTGGTCGACCTCATTAGAAATAAAAACCCAAAAGATTAGATAGACAAACAAACAAACACATAAATGTGGAGAGAAGGGCAGTGCGCGCAGGAGCAATGGTAAACAGCAGACAGACCTGAATCCTTATCTTTACAAGGTCGACCTCAGAACTTTGTTCAGTTTGTCTCGGTGACGGATAATGGAAGGAAGGGCAGGCAACTGGTCGACTTCATTTAAATAAACAAATAAAAAATAAGATAAACTCTCAGGAATAGATAAATAATAACAAAAAAATTGTAAAATGGAGAAAGCGAAGAGCGCGCGAATGCACTCAAGCAAACACAAACAGCACAGCACGATGAGTATTTTTTTTAAATTGACAAAATAAATAAAAAATAAATCAAAAATAAAAATAAGTGGAAAAGGCGTGAGTTCGCGAGCACACGGGAGCAAAGACAAGCAGCGCAGCTTGATGCGTAGTAAAAAAAATAATAAATAGACAACTGGTCGACCTCATTAGAAATAAAAACCCAAAAGATTAGACAGACAAACTAACAAACACATAAATGTGGAGAGAAGGGCAGTGCGCGCAGGAGCAAAGGTAAACAGCAGACAGACCTGAATCCTTATATTTACAAGGGCGACCTCAGAACTTTGTTCAGTTTGTCTCGGTGACGGATAATGGAAGGAAGGGCAGGCAACTGGTCGACTTCATTTAAATAAACAAATAAGAAATAAGATAAACTCTCAGGAATAGATAAATAATAACTAAAAAATTGTAAAGTGGAGAAAGCGAGAGCGCGCGAATGCACTCAAGCAAACACAAACAGCACAGCACGATGCGTATTTTTTTTTAAATTGACAAAATAAATAAAAAATAAATCAAAAATAAAAATAAGTGGAAAAGGCGAGAGTGCGCGAGCACACAGGAGCAAAGACAAGCAGCGCAGCATGATGCGTAGTAAAAAAAATAATAAATAGACAACTGGTCGACCTCATTAGAAATAAAAACCCAAAAGATTAGATAGACAAACAAACAAACACATAAATGTGGAGAGAAGGGCAGTGCGCGCAGGAGCAAAGGTAAACAGCAGACAGACCTGAATCCTTATCTTTACAAGGTCGACCTCAGAACTTTGTTCAGTTTGTCTCGGTGACGGATAATGGAAGGAAGGGCAGGCAACTGGTCGACTTCATTTAAATAAACAAATAAAAAATAAGATAAACTCTCAGGAATAGATAAATAATAACAAAAAATTGTAAAATGGAGAAAGCGAGAGCGCGCGAATGCACTCAAGCAAACACAAACAGCACAGCACGATGAGTATTTTTTTTAAATTGACAAAATAAATAAAAAATAAATCAAAAATAAAAATAAGTGGAAAAGGCGTGAGTTCGCGAGCACACGGAGCAAAGCCAAGCAGCGCAGCTTGATGCGTAGTAAAAAAAATAATAAATAGACAACTGGTCGACCTCATTAGAAATAAAAACCCAAAAGATTAGACAGACAAACTAACAAACACATAAATGTGGAGAGAAGGGCAGTGCGCGCAGGAGCAAAGGTAAACAGCAGACAGACCTGAATCCTTATCTTTACAAGGTCGACCTCAGAACTTTGTTCAGTTTGTCTCGATGACGGATAATGTAAGGAAGGGCAGGCAACTGGTCGACTTCATTTAAATAAACAAATAAAAAATAAGATAAACTCTCAGGAATAGATAAATAATAACAAAAAAATTGTAAAGTGGAGAAAGCAAGAGCGCGCGAATGCCCTCAAGCAAACACAAACAGCACAGCACGATGCGTATTTTTTTTTAAAATTGACAAAATAAATCAAAAATAAATCAAAAATAAAAATAAGTGGAAAAGGCGAGAGTGCGCGAGCACACAGGAGCAAAGACAAGCAGCGCAGCTTGATGCGTAGTAAAAAAAATAATAAATAGACGACTGGTCGACCTCATTAGAAATAAAAACCCAAAAGATTAGATAGACAAACAAATAAACACATAAATGTGGAGAGAAGGGCAGTGCGCGCAGGAGCAAAGGTAAACAGCAGACAGACCTGAATCCTTATCTTTACAATGTCGACCTCAGAACTTTGTTCAGTTTGTCTCGGTGACGGATAATGGAAGGAAGGGCAGGCAACTGGTCGACTTCATTTAAATAAACAAATAAAAAATAAGATAAACTCTCAGGAATAGATAAATAATAACAAAAAAAATTGTAAAATGGAGAAAGCGAGAGCACGCGAATGCACTCAAGCAAACACAAACAGCACAGCACGATGAGTATTTTTTTTTAAATTGACAAAATAAATAAAAAATAAATCAAAAATAAAAATAAGTGGAAAAGGCGTGAGTTCGCGAGCACACGGGAGCAAAGACAAGCAGCGCAGCTTGATGCGTAGTAAAAAAAATAATAAATAGACAACTGGTCGACCTCATTAGAAATAAAAACGCAAAAGATTAGACAGACAAACTAACAAACACATAAATGTGGAGAGAAGGGCAGTGCGCGCAGGAGCAAAGGTAAACAGCAGAAAGACCTGAATCCTTATCTTTACAAGGTCGACCTCAGAACTTTGTTCAGTTTGTCTCGGTGACGGATAATGGAAGGAAGGGCAGGCAACTGGTCGACTTCATTTAAATAAACAAATAAAAAATAAGATAAACTCTCAGGAATAGATAAATAATAACAAAAACATTGTAAAGTGGAGAAAGCTAGAGCGCGCGAATGCACTCAAGCAAACACAAACAGCACAGCACGATGCGTATTTTTTTTAAAATTGACAAAATAAATCAAAAATAAATCAAAAATAAAAATAAGTGGAAAAGGCGAGAGTGCGCGAGCACACAGGAGCAAAGACAAGCAGCGCAGCTTGATGCGTAGTAAAAAAAATAATAAATAGACAACTGGTCGACCTCATTAGAAATAAAAACCCAAAAGATTAGATAGACAAACAAACAAACACATAAATGTGGAGAGAAGGGCAGTGCGCGCAGGAGCAAAGGTAAACAGCAGACAGACCTGAATCCTTATCTTTACAAGGTCGACCTCAGAACTTTGTTCAGTTTGTCTCGATGACGGATAATGTAAGGAAGGGCAGGCAACTGGTCTACTTCATTTAAATAAACAAATAAAAAATAAGATAAACTCTCAGGAATAGATAAATAATAACAAAAAAATTGTAAAGTGGAGAAAGCGAGAGCGCGAATGCACTCAAGCAAACACAAACAGCACAGCACGATGCGTATTTTTTTTTAAAATTGACAAAATAAATCAAAAATAAATCAAAAATAAAAATAAGTGGAAAAGGCGAGAGTGCGCGAGCACACAGGAGCAAAGACAAGCAGCGCAGCTTGATGCGTAGTAAAAAAAATAATAAATAGACAACTGGTCGACCTCATTAGAAATAAAAACCCAAAAGATTAGATAGACAAACAAACAAACACATAAATGTGGAGAGAAGGGCAGTGCGCGCAGGAGCAAAGGTAAACAGCAGACAGACCTGAATCCTTATCTTTACAAGGTCGACCTCAGAACTTTGTTCAGTTTGTCTCGGTGACGGATAATGGAAGGAAGGGCAGGCAACTGGTCGACTTCATTTAAATAAACAAATAAAAAATAAGATAAACTCTCAGGAATAGATAAATAATAACAAAAAAATTGTAAAATGGAGAAAGCGAGAGCGCGCGAATGCACTCAAGCAAACACAAACAGCACAGCACGATGAGTATTTTTTTTTAAATTGACAAAATAAATAAAAAATAAATCAAAAATAAAAATAAGTGGAAAAGGCGTGAGTTCGCGAGCACACGGAGCAAAGACAAGCAGCGCAGCTTGATGCGTAGTAAAAAAAATAATAAATAGACAACTGGTCGACCTCATTAGAAATAAAAACCCAAAAGATTAGACAGACAAACTAACAAACACATAAATGTGGAGAGAAGGGCAGTGCGCGCAGGAGCAAAGGTAAACAGCAGAAAGACCTGAATCCTTATCTTTACAAGGTCGACCTCAGAACTTTGTTCAGTTTGTCTCGGTGACAGATAATGGAAGGAAGGGCAGGCAACTGGTCGACTTCATTTAAATAAACAAATAAAAAATAAGATAAACTCTCAGGAATAGATAAATAATAACAAAAACATTGTAAAGTGGAGAAAGCGAGAGCGCGCGAATGCACTCAAGCAAACACAAACAGCACAGCACGATGCGTATTTTTTTTAAAATTGACAAAATAAATAAAAATAAATCAAAAATAAAAATAAGTGGAAAAGGCGAGAGTGCGCGAGCACACAGGAGCAAAGACAAGCAGCGCAGCTTGATGCGTAGTAAAAAAAATAATAAATAGACAACTGGTCGACCTCATTAGAAATAAAAACCCAAAAGATTAGATAGAGAAATAAACAAACACATAAATGTGGAGAGAAGGGTACTGCGGGCAGGAGCAAAGGTAAACAGCAGACAGACCTGAATCCTTATCTTTACAAGGTCGACCTCAGAACTTTGTTCAGTTTGTCTCGGTGACGGATAATGGAAGGAAGGGCAGGCAACTGGTCGACTTCATTTAAATAAACAAATAAAAAATAAGATAAACTCTCAGGAATAGATAAATAATAACAAAAAAATTGTAAAGAGGAGAAAGCGAGAGCGCGCGAATGCACTCAAGCAAACACAAACAGCACAGCACGATGCGTATTTTTTTTAAAATTGACAAATTAAATCAAAAACAAAAATAAGTGGAGAAGGCGAGAGTGCGCGAGCACACAGGAGCAAAGACAAGCAGCGCAGCTTGATGCGTAGTAAAAAAAATAATAAATAGACAACTGGTCCCCACCTCATTAGAAATAAAAACCCAAAAGTTTAGATAGACAAACAAACAAACACATAAATGTGGAGAGAAGGGCAGTGCGCGCAGGAGCAAAGGTAAACAGCAGACAGACCTGAATCCTTATATTTACAAGGGCGACCTCAGAACTTTGTTCAGTTTGTCTCGGTGACGGATAATGGAAGGAAGGGCAGGCAACTGGTCGACTTCATTTAAATAAACAAATAAGAAATAAGATAAACTCTCAGGAATAGATAAATAATAACTAAAAAATTGTAAAGTGGAGAAAGCGAGAGCGCGCGAATGCACTCAAGCAAACAAAAACAGCACAGCACGATGCGTATTTTTTTTTAAATTGACAAAATAAATAAAAAATAAATCAAAAATAAAAATAAGTGGAAAAGGCGAGAGTGCGCGAGCACACAGGAGCAAAGACAAGCAGCGCAGCATGATGCGTAGTAAAAAAAATAATAAATAGACAACTGGTCGACCTCATTAGAAATAAAAACCCAAAAGATTAGATAGACAAACAAACAAACACATAAATGTGGAGAGAAGGGCAGTGCGCGCAGGAGCAAAAGTAAACAGCAGACAGACCTGAATCCTTATCTTTACAAGGTCGACCTCAGAACTTTGTTCAGTTTGTCTCAATGACGGATAATGTAAGGAAGGGCAGGCAACTGGTCGACTTCATTTAAATAAACAAATAAAAAATAAGATAAACTCTCAGGAATAGATAAATAATAACAAAAAATTGTAAAGTGGAGAAAGCAAGAGCGCGCGAATGCACTCAAGCAAACACAAACAGCACAGCACGATGCGTATTTTTTTTTAAATTGACAAAATAAATCAAAAATAAATCAAAAATAAAAATAAGTGGAAAAGGCGAGAGTGCGCGAGCACACAGGAGCAAAGACAAGCAGCGCAGCTTGATGCGTAGTAAAAAAAATAATAAATAGACAACTGGTCGACCTCATTAGAAATAAAAACCCAAAAGATTAGATAGACAAACAAACAAACACATAAATGTGGAGAGAAGGGCAGTGCGCGCAGGAGCAATGGTAAACAGCAGACAGACCTGAATCCTTATCTTTACAAGGTCGACCTCAGAACTTTGTTCAGTTTGTCTCGGTGACGGATAATGGAAGGAAGGGCAGGCAACTGGTCGACTTCATTTAAATAAACAAATAAAAAATAAGATAAACTCTCAGGAATAGATAAATAATAACAAAAAAATTGTAAAATGGAGAAAGCGAGAGCGCGCGAATGCACTCAAGCAAACACAAACAGCACAGCACGATGAGTATTTTTTTTTAAATTGACAAAATAAATAAAAAATAAATCAAAAATAAAAATAAGTGGAAAAGGCGTGAGTTCGCGAGCACACGGGAGCAAAGACAAGCAGCGCAGCTTGATGCGTAGTAAAAAAAATAATAAATAGACAACTGGTCGACCTCATTAGAAATAAAAACCCAAAAGATTAGACAGACAAACTAACAAACACATAAATGTGGAGAGAAGGGCAGTGCGCGCAGGAGCAAAGGTAAACAGCAGACAGACCTGAATCCTTATATTTACAAGGGCGACCTCAGAACTTTGTTCAGTTTGTCTCGGTGACGGATAATGGAAGGAAGGGCAGGCAACTGGTCGACTTCATTTAAATAAACAAATAAGAAATAAGATAAACTCTCAGGAATAGATAAATAATAACTAAAAAATTGTAAAGTGGAGAAAGCGAGAGCGCGCGAATGCACTCAAGCAAACAAAAACAGCACAGCACGATGCGTATTTTTTTTTAAATTGACAAAATAAATAAAAAATAAATCAAAAATAAAAATAAGTGGAAAAGGCGAGAGTGCGCGAGCACACAGGAGCAAAGACAAGCAGCGCAGCATGATGCGTAGTAAAAAAAATAATAAATAGACAACTGGTCGACCTCATTAGAAATAAAAACCCAAAAGATTAGATAGACAAACAAACAAACACATAAATGTGGAGAGAAGGGCAGTGCGCGCAGGAGCAAAGGTAAACAGCAGACAGACCTGAATCCTTATCTTTACA
Organism: Perognathus longimembris pacificus; assembly: GCF_023159225.1. Taxonomy (NCBI): domain Eukaryota; kingdom Metazoa; phylum Chordata; class Mammalia; order Rodentia; family Heteromyidae; genus Perognathus; species Perognathus longimembris. Next base: position 12,579 of record NW_025958177.1, on the reverse strand, counting down.
AGGTCGACCTCAGAACTTTGTTCAGTTTGTCTCAATGACGGATAATATAAGGAAGGGCAGGCAACTGGTCGACTTCATTTAAATAAACAAATAAAAAATAAGATAAACTCTCAGGAATAGATAAATAATAACAAAAAATTGTAAAGTGGAGAAAGCAAGAGCGCGCGAATGCACTCAAGCAAACACAAACAGCACAGCACGATGCGTATTTTTTTTTAAAATTGACAAAATAAATCAAAAATAAATCAAAAATAAAAATAAGTGGAAAAGGCGAGAGTGCGCGAGCACACAGGAGCAAAGACAAGCAGCGCAGCTTGATGCGTAGTAAAAAAAATAATAAATAGACAACTGGTCGACCTCATTAGAAATAAAAACCCAAAAGATTAGATAGACAAACAAACAAACACATAAATGTGGAGAGAAGGGCAGTGCGCGCAGGAGCAATGGTAAACAGCAGACAGACCTGAATCCTTATCTTTACAAGGTCGACCTCAGAACTTTGTTCAGTTTGTCTCGGTGACGGATAATGGAAGGAAGGGCAGGCAACTGGTCGACTTCATTTAAATAAACAAATAAAAAATAAGATAAACTCTCAGGAATAGATAAATAATAACAAAAAAATTGTAAAATGGAGAAAGCGAGAGCGCGCGAATGCACTCAAGCAAACACAAACAGCACAGCACGATGAGTATTTTTTTTTAAATTGACAAAATAAATAAAAATAAATCAAAAATAAAAATAAGTGGAAAAGGCCAGTTCGCGAGCACACAGGAGCAAAGACAAGCATCGCAGCTTGATGCGTAGTAAAAAAAATAATAAATAGACAACTGGTCGACCTCATTATAAATAAAAACCCAAAAGATTAGATAGACAAACAAACAAACACATAAATGTGGAGAGAAGGGCAGTGTGCGCAGGAGCAAAGGTAAACAGCAGACAGACCTGAATCCTTATCTTTACAAGGTCGACCTCAGAACTTTGTTCAGTTTGTCTCGGTGACGGATAATGGAAGGAAGGGCAGGCAACTGGTCGACTTCATTTAAATAAACAAATAAAAAATAAGATAAACTCTCAGGAATAGATAAATAATAACCAAAAAATTGTAAAGTGGAGAAAGCGAGAGCGCGCGAATGCACTCAAGCAAACACAAACAGCACAGCACGATGCGTATTTTTTTTAAAATTGACAAAATAAATCAAAAATAAATCAAAAATAAAAATAAGTGGAAAAGGCGAGAGTGCGCGAGCACACAGGAGCAAAGACAAACAGCGCAGCTTGATGCGTAGTAAAAAAAATAATAAATAGACAACTGGTCGACCTCATTAGAAATAAATCCCAAAAGATTAGATAGACAAACAAACAAACACAAAAATGTGGAGATGGGCAGTGCGGGCAGGAGCAAAGGTAAACAGCAGACAGACCTGAATCCTTATCTTTACAAGGTCGACCTCAGAACTTTGTTCAGTTTGTCTCGGTGACGGATAATGGAAGGAAGGGCAGGCAACTGGTCGACTTCATTTAAATAAACAAATAAAAAATAAGATAAACTCTCAGGAATAGATAAATAATAACAAAAAAATTGTAAAGAGGAGAAAGCGAGGGCGCGCGAATGCACTCAAGCAAACACAAACAGCACAGCACGATGCGTATTTTTTTTTAAAATTGACAAATTAAATCAAAAACAAAAATAAGTGGAGAAGGCGAGAGTGCGCGAGCACACAGGAGCAAAGACAAGCAGCGCAGCTTGATGCGTAGTAAAAAAAATAATAAATAGACAACTGGTCGACCTCATTAGAAATAAAAACCCAAAAGATTAGATAGACAAACAAACACAAAAATGTGGAGATGGGCAGTGCGGGCAGGAGCAAAGGTAAACAGCAGACAGACCTGAATCCTTATCTTTACAAGGTCGACCTCAGAACATTGTTCAGTTTGTCTCGGTGACGGATAATGGAAGGAAGGGCAAGCAACTGGTCGACTTCATTTAAATAAACAAATAAAAAATAAGATAAACTCTCAGGAATAGATAAATAATAACAAAAAAATTGTAAAGTGGAGAAAGCGAGAGCGCGCGAATGCACTCAAGCAAACACAAACAGCACAGCACGATGCGTATTTTTTTTTAAAATTGACAAAATATATCAAAAATAAATCAAAAATAAAAATAAGTGGAAAAGGCGAGAGTGCGCGAGCACACAGGAGCAAAGACAAGCAGCGCAGCTTGATGCGTAGTAAAAAAAATAATAAATAGACAACTGGTCGACCTCATTAGAAATAAAAACCCAAAAGATTAGATAGACAAACAAACAAACACATAAATGTGGAGAGAAGGGCAGTGCGCGCAGGAGCAAAGGTAAACAGCAGACAGACCTGAATCCTTATCTTTACAAGGTCGACCTCAGAACTTTGTTCAGTTTGTCTCGGTGACGGATAATGGAAGGAAGGGCAGGCAACTGGTCGACTTCATTTAAATAAACAAATAAAAATAAGATAAACTCTCAGGAATAGATAAATAATGACAAAAAAATTGTAAAGTGGAGAAAGCGAGAGCGCGCGAATGCACTCAAGCAAACACAAACAGCACAGCACGATGCGTATTTTTTTTTAAAATTGACAAAATAAATCAAAAATAAATCAAAAATAAAAATAAGTGGAAAAGGCGAGAGTGCGCGAGCACACAGGAGCAAAGACAAGCAGCGCAGCTTGATGCGTAGTAAAAAAATAATAAATAGACAACTGGTCGACCTCATTAGAAATAAAAACCCAAAAGATTAGATAGACAAACAAACAAACACATAAATGTGGAGAGAAGGGCAGTGCGCGCAGGAGCAAAGGTAAACAGCAGACAGACCTGAATCCTTATCTTTACAAGGTCGACCTCAGAACTTTGTTCAGTTTGTCTCGGTGACGGATAATGGAAGGAAGGGCAGGCAACTGGTCGACTTCATTTAAATAAACAAATAAAAAATAAGATAAACTCTCAGGAATAGATAAATAATAACAAAAATATTGTAAAGTGGAGAAAGCGAGAGCGCGCGAATGCACTCAAGCAAACAAAAACAGCACAGCACGATGCGTATTTTTTTTTAAATTGACAAAATAAATAAAAAATAAATCAAAAATAAAAATAAGTGGAAAAGGCGAGAGTGCGCGAGCACACAGGAGCAAAGACAAGCAGCGCAGCTTGATGCGTAGTAAAAAAAATAATAAATAGACAACTGGTCGACCTCATTAGAAATAAAAACCCAAAAGATTAGATAGACAAACAAACAAACACATGAATGTGGAGAGAAGGGCAGTGTGCGCAGGAGCAAAGGTAAACAGCAGACAGGCCTGAATCCTTATCTTTACAAGGTCGACCTCAGAACTTTGTTCAGTTTGTCTCGGTGACGGATAATGGAAGGAAGGGCAGTCAACTGGTCGACTTCATTTAAATAAACAAATAAAAAATAAGATAAACTCTCAGGAACAGATAAATAATAACAAAAATATTGTAAAGTGGAGAAAGCGAGAGCGCGCGAATGCACTCAAGCAAACACAAACAGCACAGCACGATGCGTATTTTTTTTTAAATTGACAAAATATATCAAAAATAAATCAAAAATAAAAATAAGTGGAAAAGGCGAGAGTGCGCGAGCACACAGGAGCAAAGACAAGCAGCGCAGCTTGATGCGTAGTAAAAAAAAAAAAATAGACAACTGGTCGACCTCATTAGAAATAAAAACCCAAAAGATTAGATAGACAAACAAACAAACACATAAATGTGGAGAGAAGGGCAGTGCGCGCAGGAGCAAACGTAAACAGCAGACAGACCTGAATCCTTATCTTTACAAGGTCGACCTCAGAAATTTGTTCAGTTTGTCTCGGTGACGGATAATGGAAGGAAGGGCAGGCAACTGGTCGACTTCATTTAAATAAACAAATAAAAAATAAGATAAACTCTCAGGAATAGATAAATAATAACCAAAAATTGTAAAATGGAGAAAGCGAGAGCGCGCGAATGCACTCAAGCAAACACAAACAGCACAGCACGATGAGTATTTTTTTTTAAATTGACAAAATAAATAAAAATAAATCAAAAATAAAAATAAGTGGAAAAGGCGTGAGTTCGCGAGCACACGGAGCAAAGACAAGCAGCGCAGCTTGATGCGTAGTAAAAAAAATAATAAATAGACAACTGGTCGACCTCATTAGAAATAAAAACCCAAAAGATTAGACAGACAAACTAACAAACACATAAATGTGGAGAGAAGGGCAGTGCGCGCAGGAGCAAAGGTAAACAGCAGAAAGACCTGAATCCTTATCTTTACAAGGTCGACCTCAGAACTTTGTTCAGTTTGTCTCGGTGACGGATAATGGAAGGAAGGGCAGGCAACTGGTCGACTTCATTTAAATAAACAAATAAAAAATAAGATAAACTCTCAGGAATAGATAAATAATAACAAAAACATTGTAAAGTGGAGAAAGCGAGAGCGCGCGAATGCACTCAAGCAAACACAAACAGCACAGCACGATGCGTATTTTTTTTAAAATTGACAAAATAAATCAAAAATAAATCAAAAATAAAAATAAGTGGAAAAGGCGAGAGTGCGCGAGCACACAGGAGCAAAGACAAGCAGCGCAGCTTGATGCGTAGTAAAAAAAATAATAAATAGACAACTGGTCGACCTCATTAGAAATAAAAACCCAAAAGATTAGATAGAGAAATAAACAAACACATAAATGTGGAGAGAAGGGTACTGCGGGCAGGAGCAAAGGTAAACAGCAGACAGACCTGAATCCTTATCTTTACAAGGTCGACCTCAGAACTTTGTTCAGTTTGTCTCGGTGACGGATAATGGAAGGAAGGGCAGGCAACTGGTCGACTTCATTTAAATAAACAAATAAAAAATAAGATAAACTCTCAGGAATAGATAAATAATAACAAAAAAATTGTAAAGAGGAGAAAGCGAGGGCGCGCGAATGCACTCAAGCAAACACAAACAGCACAGCACGATGCGTATTTTTTTTTAAAATTGACAAATTAAATCAAAAACAAAAATAAGTGGAGAAGGCGAGAGTGCGCGAGCACACAGGAGCAAAGACAAGCAGCGCAGCTTGATGCGTAGTAAAAAAAATAATAAATAGACAACTGGTCGACCTCATTAGAAATAAAAACCCAAAAGATTAGATAGACAAACAAACACAAAAATATGGAGATGGGCAGTGCGGGCAGGAGCAAAGGTAAACAGCAGACAGACCTGAATCCTTATCTTTACAAGGTCGACCTCAGAATATTGTTCAGTTTGTCTCGGTGACGGATAATGGAAGGAAGGGCAAGCAACTGGTCGACTTCATTTAAATAAACAAATAAAAAATAAGATAAACTCTCAGGAATTGATAAATAATAACAAAAAAATTGCAATGTGGAGAAAGCGAGAGCGCGCGAATGCACTCAAGCAAACACAAACAGCACAGCACGATGCGTATTTTTTTTAAATTGACGAAATAAATAAAAAATAAATCAAAAATAAAAATAAGTGGAAAAGGCCACACTGCGCGAGCACACAGGAGCAAAGACAAGCAGCGCAGCTTGATGCGTAGTAAAAAAAATAATAAATAGACAACTGGTCGACCTCATTAGAAATAAAAACCCAAAAGATTAGATAGACAAACAAACAAACACATAAATGTGGAGAGAAGGGCAGTGCGCGCAGGAGCAAAGGTAAACAGCAGACAGACCTGAATCCTTATCTTTACAAGGTCGACCTCAGAACTTTGTTCAGTTTGTCTCGGTGACGGATAATGGAAGGAAGGGCAGGCAACTGGTCGACTTCATTTAAATAAACAAATAAAAATAAGATAAACTCTCAGGAATAGATAAATAATGACAAAAAAATTGTAAAGTGGAGAAAGCGAGAGCGCGCGAATGCACTCAAGCAAACACAAACAGCACAGCACGATGCGTATTTTTTTTTAAAATTGACAAAATAAATCAAAAATAAATCAAAAATAAAAATAAGTGGAAAAGGCGAGAGTGCGCGAGCACACAGGAGCAAAGACAAGCAGCGCAGCTTGATGCGTAGTAAAAAAATAATAAATAGACAACTGGTCGACCTCATTAGAAATAAAAACCCAAAAGATTAGATAGACAAACAAACAAACACATAAATGTGGAGAGAAGGGCAGTGCGCGCAGGAGCAAAGGTAAACAGCAGACAGACCTGAATCCTTATCTTTACAAGGTCGACCTCAGAACTTTGTTCAGTTTGTCTCGGTGACGGATAATGGAAGGAAGGGCAGGCAACTGGTCGACTTCATTTAAATAAACAAATAAAAAATAAGATAAACTCTCAGGAATAGATAAATAATAACAAAAATATTGTAAAGTGGAGAAAGCGAGAGCGCGCGAATGCACTCAAGCAAACAAAAACAGCACAGCACGATGCGTATTTTTTTTTAAATTGACAAAATAAATAAAAAATAAATCAAAAATAAAAATAAGTGGAAAAGGCGAGAGTGCGCGAGCACACAGGAGCAAAGACAAGCAGCGCAGCTTGATGCGTAGTAAAAAAAATAATAAATAGACAACTGGTCGACCTCATTAGAAATAAAAACCCAAAAGATTAGATAGACAAACAAACAAACACATGAATGTGGAGAGAAGGGCAGTGTGCGCAGGAGCAAAGGTAAACAGCAGACAGGCCTGAATCCTTAATTTTACAAGGTCGACCTCAGAACTTTGTTCAGTTTGTCTCGGTGACGGATAATGGAAGGAAGGGCAGTCAACTGGTCGACTTCATTTAAATAAACAAATAAAAAATAAGATAAACTCTCAGGAACAGTTAAATAATAACAAAAATATTGTAAAGTGGAGAAAGCGAGAGCGCGCGAATGCACTCAAGCAAACACAAACAGCACAGCACGATGCGTATTTTTTTTAAATTGACAAAATATATCAAAAATAAATCAAAAATAAAAATAAGTGGAAAAGGCGAGAGTGCGCGAGCACACAGGAGCAAAGACAAGCAGCGCAGCTTGATGCGTAGTAAAAAAAAAAAATAGACAACTGGTCGACCTCATTAGAAATAAAAACCCAAAAGATTAGATAGACAAACAAACAAACACATAAATGTGGAGAGAAGGGCAGTGCGCGCAGGAGCAAACGTAAACAGCAGACAGACCTGATCCTTATCTTTACAAGGTCGACCTCAGAAATTTGTTCAGTTTGTCTCGGTGACGGATAATGGAAGGAAGGGCAGGCAACTGGTCGACTTCATTTAAATAAACAAATAAAAAATAAGATAAACTCTCAGGAATAGATAAATAATAACCAAAAATTGTAAAATGGAGAAAGCGAGAGCGCGCGAATGCACTCAAGCAAACACAAACAGCACAGCACGATGAGTATTTTTTTTTTAAATTGACAAAATAAATAAAAAATAAATCAAAAATAAAAAATAAGTGGAAAAGGCGTGAGTTCGCGAGCACACGGGAGCAAAGACAAGCAGCGCAGCTTGATGCGTAGTAAAAAAAATAATAAATAGACAACTGGTCGACCTCATTAGAAATAAAAACCCAAAAGATTAGACAGACAAACTAACAAACACATAAATGTGGAGAGAAGGGCAGTGCGCGCAGGAGCAAAGGTAAACAGCAGAAAGACCTGAATCCTTATCTTTACAAGGTCGACCTCAGAACTTTGTTCAGTTTGTCTCGGTGACGGATAATGGAAGGAAGGGCAGGCAACTGGTCGACTTCATTTAAATAAACAAATAAAAAATAAGATAAACTCTCAGGAATAGATAAATAATAACAAAAACATTGTAAAGTGGAGAAAGCGAGAGCGCGCGAATGCACTCAAGCAAACACAAACAGCACAGCACGATGCGTATTTTTTTTAAAATTTACAAAATAAATCAAAAATAAATCAAAAATAAAAATAAGTGGAAAAGGCGAGAGTGCGCGAGCACACAGGAGCAAAGACAAGCAGCGCAGCTTGATGCGTAGTAAAAAAAATAATAAATAGACAACTGGTCGACCTCATTAGAAATAAAAACCCAAAAGATTAGATAGAGAAATAAACAAACACATAAATGTGGAGAGAAGGGTACTGCGGGCAGGAGCAAAGGTAAACAGCAGACAGACCTGAATCCTTATCTTTACAAGGTCGACCTCAGAACTTTGTTCAGTTTGTCTCGGTGACGGATAATGGAAGGAAGGGCAGGCAACTGGTCGACTTCATTTAAATAAACAAATAAAAAATAAGATAAACTCTCAGGAATAGATAAATAATAACAAAAAAAATTGTAAAGAGGAGAAAGCGAGGGCGCGCGAATGCACTCAAGCAAACACAAACAGCACAGCACGATGCGTATTTTTTTTTAAATTGACAAATTAAATCAAAAACAAAAATAAGTGGAGAAGGCGAGAGTGCGCGAGCACACAGGAGCAAAGACAAGCAGCGCAGCTTGATGCGTAGTAAAAAAAATAATAAATAGACAACTGGTCGACCTCATTAGAAATAAAAACCCAAAAGATTAGATAGACAAACAAACACAAAAATGTGGAGATGGGCAGTGCGGGCAGGAGCAAAGGTAAACAGCAGACAGACCTGAATCCTTATCTTTACAAGGTCGACCTCAGAACATTGTTCAGTTTGTCTCGGTGACAGATAATGGAAGGAAGGGCAAGCAACTGGTCGACTTCATTTAAATAAACAAATAAAAAATAAGATAAAACTCTCAGGAATTGATAAATAATAACAAAAAAATTGCAATGTGGAGAAAGCGAGAGGCGCGCGAATGCACTCAAGCAAACACAAACAGCACAGCACGATGCGTATTTTTTTTAAATTGACGAAATAAATCAAAAATAAATCAAAAATAAAAATAAGTGGAAAAGGCCACACTGCGCGAGCACACAGGAGCAAAGACAAGCAGCGCAGCTTGATGCGTAGTAAAAAAAATAATAAATAGACAACTGGTCGACCTCATTAGAAATAAAAACCCAAAAGATTAGATAGACAAACAAACAAACACATAAATGTGGAGAGAAGGGCAGTGTGCGCAGGAGCAAAGGTAAACAGCAGACAGACCTGAATCCTTATCTTTACAAGGTCGACCTCAGAACTTTGTTCAGTTTGTCTCGGTGACGGATAATGGAAGGAAGGGCAGGCAACTGGTCGACTTCATTTAAATAAACAAATAAAAAATAAGATAAACTCTCAGGAATAGATAAATAATAACAAAAAAATTGTAAAGTGGAGAAAGCGAGAGCGCGGCGAATGCACTCAAGCAAACACAAACAGCACAGCACGATGCGTATTTTTTTTAAAATTGACAAAATAAATCAAAAATAAATCAAAAATAAAAATAAGTGGAAAAAGCGAGAGTGCGCGAGCACACAGGAGCAAAGACAAACAGCGCAGCTTGATGCGTAGTAAAAAAAATAATAAATAGACAACTGGTCGACCTCATTAGAAATAAATCCAAAAGATTAGATAGACAAACAAACAAACACAAAAATGTGGAGATGGGCAGTGCGGGCAGGAGCAAAGGTAAACAGCAGACAGACCTGAATCCTTATCTTTACAAGGTCGACCTCAGAACTTTGTTCAGTTTGTCTCGGTGACGGATAATGGAAGGAAGGGAAGGCAACTGGTCGATTTCATTTAAATAAACAAATAAAAAATAAGATAAACTCTCAGGAATAGATAAATAATAACAAAAAAATTGTAAAGTGGAGAAAGCGAGAGCGCGCGAATGCACTCAAGCAAACACAAACAGCACAGCACGATGCGTATTTTTTTTTAAAATTGACAAAATATATCAAAAATAAATCAAAAATAAAAATAAGTGGAAAAGGCGAGAGTGCGCGAGCACACAGGAGCAAAGACAAGCAGCGCAGCTTGATGCGTAGTAAAAAAAATAATAAATAGACAACTGGTCGACCTCATTAGAAATAAAAACCCAAAAGATTAGATAGACAAACAAACAAACACATAAATGTGGAGAGAAGGGCAGTGCGCGCAGGAGCAAAGGTAAACAGCAGACAGACCTGAATCCTTATCTTTACAAGGTCGACCTCAGAACTTTGATCAGTTTGTCTCGGTGACGGATAATGGAAGGAAGGGCAGGCAACTGGTCGACTTCATTTAAATAAACAAATAAAAATAAGATAAACTCTCAGGAATAGATAAATAATGACAAAAAAATTGTAAAGTGGAGAAAGCGAGAGCGCGCGAATGCACTCAAGCAAACACAAACAGCACAGCACGATGCGTATTTTTTTTTAAAATTGACAAAATAAATCAAAATAAATCAAAAATAAAAATAAGTGGAAAAGGCGAGAGTGCGCGAGCACACTGGAGCAAAGACAAGCAGCGCAGCTTGATGCGTAGTAAAAAAATAATAAATAGACAACTGGTCGACCTCATTAGAAATAAAAACCCAAAAGATTAGATAGACAAACAAACAAACACATAAATGTGGAGAGAAGGGCAGTGCGCGCAGGAGCAAAGGTAAACAGCAGACAGACCTGAATCCTTATCTTTACAAGGTCGACCTCAGAACTTTGTTCAGTTTGTCTCGGTGACGGATAATGGAAGGAAGGGCAGGCAACTGGTCGACTTCATTTAAATAAACAAATAAAAAATAAGATAAACTCTCAGGAATAGATAAATAATAACAAAAAAATTGTAAAGTGGAGAAAGCGAGAGCGCGCGAATGCACTCAAGCAAACACAAACAGCACAGCACGATGCGTATTTTTTTTTAAAATTGACAAAATAAATCAAAAATAAATCAAAAATAAAAATAAGTGGAAAAGGCGAGAGTGCGCGAGCACACAGGAGCAAAGACAAGCAGCGCAGCTTGATGCGTAGTAAAAAAAATAATAAATAGACAACTGGTCTACCTCGTTAGAAATAAAAACCCAAAAGATTAGATAGACAAACAAACAAACACATTAATGTGGAGAGAAGGGCAGTGCGCGCAGGAGCAAAGGTAAACAGCAAACAGACCTGAATCCTTATCTTTACAAGGTCGACCTCAGAACTTTGTTCAGTTTGTCTCGGTGACGGATAATGGAAGGAAGGGGCAGGCAACTGGTCGACTTCATTTAAATAAACAAATAAAGAATAAGATAAACTCCTCAGGAATAGATAAATAATAACAAAAAAATTGTAAAGTGGAGAAAGCGAGAGCGCGCGAATGCACTCAAGCAAACACAAACAGCACAGCACGATGCGTATTTTTTTTAAAATTGACGAAATAAATAAAAAATAAATCAAAAATAAAAATAAGTGGAAAAGGCGAGAGTGCGCGAGCACACAGGAGCAAAGACAAGCAGCGCAGCTTGATACGTAGTAAAAAAAATAATAAATAGACAACTGGTCGACCTCATTAGGAATAAAAACCCAAAAGATTAGATAGACAAACAAACAAACACATAAATGTGGAGATGGGCAGTGCGCGCAGGAGCAAAGGTAAACAGCAGACAGACCTGAATACTTATCTTTACAAGGTCGACCTCAGAACTTTGTTCAGTTTGTCTCGGTGACGGATACTGGAAGGAAGGGCAGGCAACTGGTCGACTTCATTTAAATAAACAAATAAAAAATAAGATAAACTCTCAGGAATAGATAAATAATAACAAAAAAATTGTAAAGTGGAGGAAAGCGAGAGCGCGCGAATGCACTCAAGCAAACACAAACAGCACAGCACGATGCGTATTTTTTTTTTAATTGACAAAATAAATCAAAAATAAAAATAAGTGGAAAAGGCGGAGAGTGCGCGAGCACACAGGAGCAAAGACAAGCAGCGCAGCTTGATGCGTAGTAAAAAAAATAATAAATACACAACTGGTCGACCTCATTAGAAATAAAAACCCAAAAGATTAGATAGACAAACAAACAAACACATAAATGTGGAGAGAAGGGCAGTGCGCGCAGGAGCAAAGGTAAACAGCAGACAGACCTGAATCCTTATCTTTACAAGGTCGACCTCAGAACTTTGTTCAGTTTGTCTCGGTGACGGATAATGGAAGGAAGGGCAGGCAATTGGTGGACTTCATTTAAATAAACAAATAAAAAATAAGATAAACTCTCAGGAATAGATAAATAATAACAAAAAAATTGTAAAGTGGAGAAAGCGAGAGCGTGCGAATGTACTCAAGCAAACACAAACAGCACAGCACGATGCGTATTTTTTTTAAATTGACAAAATAAATCAAAAATAAATCAAAAATAAAAATAAGTGGAAAAGGCGAGAGTGCGCGAGCACACAGGAGCAAAGACAAGCAGCGCAGCTTGATGCATAGTAAAAAAAATAATAAATAGACAACTGGTCGACCTCATTAGAAATAAAAACCCAAAAGATTAGATAGACAAACTAACAAACACATAAATGTGGAGAGAAGGGCAGTGCGCGCAGGAGCAAAGGTAAACAGCAGACAGACCTGAATCCTTATCTTTACAAGGTCGACCTCAGAACTTTGTTCAGTTTGTCTTGGTGACGGATAATGGAAGGAAGGGCAGGCAACTGGTCGACTTCATTTAAATAAACAAATAAAAAATAAGATAAACTCTCAGGAATAGATAA
>NW_025958176.1:0-44542 GCF_023159225.1 Perognathus longimembris pacificus | reverse complement strand
CTGTGCTGTTTTTGTGTTTGCTTGAGTACATTCGCGCGCTCTCGCTTTCTCCACTTTACAATTTTTTTGTTATTATTTATCTATTCCTGAGAGTTTATCTTATTTTTATTTGTTTATTTAAATGAATTCACCAATTGCCTGCCCTTCCTTCCATTATCCGTCACCGAGACAAACTGAACAAAGTTCTGAGGTCGACCATGTAAGATAAGGATTCAGGTCTGTCTGCTGTTTACCTTTGCTCCTGCGCGCACTGCCCTTCTCTCCACATTTATGTGTTTGTTTGTTTGTCTATCTAATCTTTGGGTTTTTATTTCTAATGAGGTCGACCAGTTGTCTATTTATTATTTTTTTTACTACGCATCAAGCTGCGCTGCTTGTCTTTGCTCCTGTGTGCTCGTGCACTCTCGCCTTTTCCACTTATTATTTATTTTTGATTTATTTTGTCAATTTAAAAAAAAATACGCATCGTGCTGTGCTGTTTGTGTTTGCTTGAGTGCATTCGCGCGCTCTCGCTTTCTCCACTTTACAATTTTTTTGTTATTATTTATCTATTCCTGAGAGTTTATCTTATTTTTTATTTGTTTATTTAAATGAAGTCGACCAGTTGCCTGCCCTTCCTTCCAGTATCCGTCACCGAGACAAACTGAACAAAGTTCTGAGGTCGACCTTGTAAAGATAAGTATTCAGGTCTGTCTGCTGTTTACCTTTGCTCCTGCGCGCACTGCCCATCTCCACATTTATGTGTTTGTTTGTTTGTCTATCTAATCTTTTGGGTTTTTATTTCTAATGAGGTCGACCAGTTGTCTATTTATTATTATTTTTACTACGCATCAAGCTGCGCTGCTTGTCTTTGCTCCTGTGTGCTCGCGCACTCTCGCCTTTTCCACTTATTTTTATTTTTGATTTATTTTTGATTTATTTTGTCAATTTTAAAAAAAAATACGCATCGTGCTGTGCTGTTTGTGTTTGCTTGAGTGCATTCGCGCGCTCTCGCTTTCTCCACTTTACAATTTTTTTGTTATTATTTATCTATTCCTGAGAGTTTATCTTATTTTTTATTTGTTTATTTAAATGAAGTCGACCAGTTGCCTGCCCTTCCTTCCATTATCCGTCACCGAGACAAACTGAACAAAGTTCTGAGGTCGACCTTGTAAAGATAAGGATTCAGGTCTGTCTGCTGTTTACCTTTGCTCCTGCGCGCACTGCCCTTCTCTCCACATTTATGTGTTTGTTTGTTTGTCTATCTAATCTTTTGGGTTTTTATTCTAACGAGGTCGACCAGTTGTCTATTTATTATTTTTTTTACTACGCATCAACCTGCGCTGCTTGTCTTTGCTCCTGTGTGCTCGCGCACTCTCGCGTTTTCCACTTATTTTTATTTTTGATTTATTTTTGATTTATTCTGTCAATTTAAAAAAAATACGCATCGTGCTGTGCTGTTTGTGTTTGCTTGAGTGCATTCGCGCGCTCTCGCTTTCTCCACTTTACAATGTTTTTGTTATTATTTATCTATTCCTGAGAGTTTATCTTATTTTTTATTTGTTTATTTAAATGAAGTCCACCAATTGCCTGCCCTTCCTTCCATTATCCGTCACCGAGACAAACTGAACAAAGTTCTGAGGTCGACCTTGTAAAGATAAGGATTCAGGTCTGTCTGCTGTTTACCTTTGCTCCTGCGCACACTGCCCTTCTCTCCACATTTATGTGTTTGTTTGTTTGTCTATCTAATCTTTTGGGTTTTTATTTCTAATGAGGTCGACCAGTTGTCTATTTATTATTTTTTTTACTACGCATCAAGCTGCGCTGCTTGTCTTTGCTCCTGTGTGCTCGCGCACTCTCGCCTTTTCCACTTATTTTTATTTTTGATTTATTTTTGATTTATTTTGTCAATTTTTAAAAAAATACGCATCGTGCTGTGCTGTTTGTGTTTGCTTGAGTGCATTCGCGCGCTCTCGCTTTCTCCACTTTACAATTTTTTTTATTATTTATCTATTCCTGAGAGTTTATCTTATTTTTTATTTGTTTATTTAAATGAAGTCGACCAGTTGCCTGCCCTTCCTTCCATTATCCGTCACCGAGACAAACTGAACAGTTCTGAAGTCGACCTTGTAAAGATAAGGATTCAGGTCTGTCTGCTGTTTACCTTTGCTCCTGCGCGCACTGCCCTTCTCTCCACATTTATGTGTTTGTTTGTTTGTCTATCTAATCTTTTGGGTTTTTATTTCTAATGAGGTCGACCAGTTGTCTGTTTATTATTTTTTTACTACGCATCAAGCTGCGCTGCTTGTCTTTGCTCCTGTGTGCTCGCGCACTCTCGCCTTTTCCACTTATTTTTATTTTTGATTTATTTTGTCAATTTAAAAAAAATACGCATCGTGCTGTGCTGTTTGTGTTTGCTTGAGTGCATTCGCGCGCTCTCGCTTTCTCCACTTTACAATTTTTTTGTTATTATTTATCTATTCCTGAGAGTTTATCTTATTTTTTATTTGTTTATTTAAATGAAGTCGACCAGTTGCCTGCCCTTCCTTCCATTATCCGTCACCGAGACAAACTGAACAAAGTTCTGAGGTCGACCTCGTAAAGATAAGGATTCAGGACTGTCTGCTGTTTACTTTTTACCTGTGCGCACTGCCCTTCTCTCCACATTTAAGTGTTTGTTTGTTTGTCTATCTAATCTTTTGGGTTTTTATTTCTAATGAGGTCGACCAGTTGTCTATTTATTATTTTTTTTTACTACGCATCAAGCTGCGCTGCTTGTCTTTGCACCTGTGTGCTCGCGCACTCTCGCCTTTTCCACTTATTTTTATTTTTGATTTATTTTTGATTTATTTTGTCAATTAAAAAAAATACGCATCGTGCTTTGCTGTTTGTGTTTGCTTGAGTGCATTCGCGCGCTCTCACTTTCTCCACTTTACAATTTTTTTGTTATTATTTATCTATTCCTGAGAGTTTATCTTATTTTTTATTTGTTTATTTAAATGAAGTCGACCAGTTGCCTGCCCTTCCTTCCATTATCCGTCACCGAGACAAACTGAACAAAGTTCTGAGGTCGACCTTGTAAAGATAAGGATTCAGGTCTGTCTGCTGTTTACCTTTGCTCCTGCGCGCACTGCCCTTCTCTCCACATTTATGTGTTTGTTAGTTTGTCTATCTAATCTTTTGGGTTTTTATTTCTAATGAGGTCGACCAGTTGTCTATTTATTATTTTTTTTACTATGCATCAAGCTGCGCTGCTTGTCTTTGCTCCTGTGTGCTCGCGCACTCTCGCCTTTTCCACTTATTTTTATTTTTGATTTATTTTTGATTTATTTTGTCAATTTAAAAAAATACGCATCGTGCTGTGCTGTTTGTGTTTGCTTGAGTACATTCGCGCGCTCTCGCTTTCTCCACTTTACAATGTTTTTGTTATTATTTATCTATTCCTGAGAGTTTATCTTATTTTTTATTTGTTTATTTAAATGAAGTCGACCAGTTGCCTGCCCTTCCTTCCATTATCCGTCACCGAGACAAACTGAACAAAGTTCTGAGGTCGACCTTGTAAAGATAAGGATTCAGGTCTGTCTGCTGTTTACCTTTGCTCCTGCGCGCACTGCCCTTCTCTCCACATTTATGTGTTTGTTTGTTTGTCTATCTAATCTTTGGGTTTTTATTTCTAATGAGGTCGACCAGTTGTCTATTATTTTTTTTACTACGCATCAAGCTGCGCTGCTTGTCTTTGCTCCTGTGTGCTCGCGCACTCTCGCCTTTTCCACTTATTTTTATTTTTGATTTATTTTGTCAATTTAAAAAAAAAATACTCATCGTGCTGTGCTGTTTGTGTTTGCTTGAGTGCATTCGCGCGCTCACGCTTTCTCCATTTTACAATTTTTTTTGTTATTATTTATCTATTCCTGAGAGTTTATCTTATTTTTTATTTGTTTATTTAAATGAAGTCGACCAGTTGCCTGCCCTTCCTTCCATTATCCGTCACCGAGACAAACTGAACAAAGTTCTGAGGTCGACCTTGTAAAGATAAGAATTCAGGTCTGTCTGCTGTTTACCTTTGCTCCTGCGCGCACTGCCCTTCTCTCCACATTTATGTGTTTGTTTGTTTGTCTATCTAATCTTTTGGGTTTTTATTTCTAATGAGGTCGACCAGTTGTCTATTTATTATTTTTTTTTACTATGCATCAAGCTGCGCTGTTTGTCTTTGCTCCTGTGTGCTCGCGCACTCTCGCCTTTTCCACTTATTTTTATTTTTGATTTATTTTTGATTTATTTTGTCAATTTAAAAAAAAATACGCATCGTGCTGTGCTGTTTGTGTTTGCTTGAGTGCATTCGAGCGCTTTTGCTTTCTCCACTTTACAATTTTTTTTGTTATTATTTATCTATTCCTGAGAGTTTATCTTATTTTTTATTTGTTTATTTAAATGAAGTCGACCAGTTGCCTGCCCTTCCTTACATTATCCGTCATCGAGACAAACTGAACAAAGTTCTGAGGTCGACCTTGTAAAGATAAGGATTCAGGTCTGTCTGTTGTTTACCTTTGCTCCTGCGCGCACTGCCCTTCTCTCCACATTTATGTGTTTGTTTGTTTGTCTATCTAATCTTTTGGGTTTTTATTTCTAATGAGGTCGACCAGTTGTCTATTTATTATTTTTTTTACTACGCATCATGCTGCGCTGCTTGTCTTTGCTCCTGTGTGCTCGCGCACTCTCGCCTTTTCCACTTATTTTTATTTTTGATTTATTTATGATTTATTTTGTCAATTAAAAAAAAAATACGCATCCTGCTGTGCTGTTTGTGTTTGCTTGAGTGCATTCGCGCGCTCTCGCTTTCTCCACTTTACAATTTTTTTGTTATTATTTATCTATTCCTGAGAGTTTATCTTATTTTTTATTTGTTTATTTTAATGAAGTCGACCAGTTGCTTGCCCTTCCTTCCATTATCCGTCACCGAGACAAACTGAACAAAGTTCTGAGGTCGACCTTGTAAATATAAGGATTCAGGTCTGTCTGCTGTTTACCTTTGCTCCTGCGCGCACTGCCCTTCTCTCCACATTTATGTGTTTGTTTGTTTGTCTATCTAATCTTTTGGGTATTTATTTCTAATGAGGTCGACCAGTTGTCTATTTATTATTTTTTTTACTACGCATCAAGCTGCGCTGCTTGTCTTTGCTCCTGTGTGCTCGCGCACTCTCGCCTTTTCCACTTATTTTTATTTTTGATTTATTTTTGATTTATTTTGTCAATTTAAGAAAAAATACGCATCGTGCTGTGCTGTTTGTGTTTGCTTGAGTGCATTCCCTCGCTCTCGCTTTCTCCACTTTACAATATTTTTGTTATTATTTATCTGTTCCTGAAAGTTTATCTTATTTTTTATTTGTTTATTTAAATGAAGTCGACCAGTTGCCTGCCCTTCCTTCCATTATCCGTCACCGAGACAAACTGAACAAAGTTCTGAGGTCGACCTTGTAAAGATAAGGATTCAGGTCTGTCTGCTGTTTACCTTTGCTCCTGCGCGCACTGCCCTTCTCTCCACATTTATGTGTTTGTTTGTTTGTCTATCTAATCTTTTGGGTTTTTATTTCTAATGAGGTCGACCAGTTGTCTATTTATTATTTTTTTACTACGCATCAAGCTGCGCTGCTTGTCTTTGCTCCTGTGTGCTCGCGCACTCTCGCCTTTTCCACTTATTTTTATTTTTGATTTATTTTTTATTTATTTTGTCAATTTTAAAAAAAATACGCATCGTGCTGTGCTGTTTGTGTTTGCTTGAGTGCATTCGCGCGCTCTCGCTTTCTCCACTTTACAATTTTTTTGTCATTATTTATCTATTCCTGAGAGTTTATCTTATTTTTATTTGTTTATTTAAATGAAGTCGACCAGTTCCCTGCCCTTCCTTCCATTATCCGTCACCGAGACAAACTGAACAAAGTTCTGAGGTCGACCTTGTAAAGATAAGGATTCAGGTCTGTCTGCTGTTTACCTTTGCTCCTGCGCGCACTGCCCTTCTCTCCACATTTATGTGTTTGTTTGTTTGTCTATCTAATCTTTTGGGTTTTTATTTCTAATGAGGTCGACCAGTTGTCTATTTATTATTTTTTTTACTACGCATCAAGCTGCGCTGCTTGTCTTTGCTCCTGTGTGCTCGCGCACTCTCGCCTTTTCCACTTATTTTTATTTTTGATTTATTTTTGATATATTTTGTCAATTTTAAAAAAAAATACGCATCGTGCTGTGCTGTTTGTGTTTGCTTGAGTGCATTCGCGCGCTCTCGCTTTCTCCACTTTACAATTTTTTTGTTATTATTTATCTATTCCTGAGAGTTTATCTTATTTTTTATTTGTTTATTTAAATGAATTCGACCAGTTGCCTGCCCTTCCTTCCATTATCCGTCACCGAGACAAACTGAACAAAGTTCTGAGGTCGACCTTGTAAAGATAAGGATTCAGGTCTGTCTGCTGTTTACCTTTGCTCCTGCCCGCACTGCCCATCTCCACATTTTTGTGTTTGTTTGTTTGTCTATCTAATCTTTTGGGATTTATTTCTAATGAGGTCGACCAGTTGTCTATTTATTATTTTTTTTACTACGCATCAAGCTGCGCTGTTTGTCTTTGCTCCTGTGTGCTCGCGCACTCTCGCTTTTTCCACTTATTTTTATTTTTGATTTATTTTTGATTTATTTTGTCAATTTTAAAAAAAATACGCATCGTGCTGTGCTGTTTGTGTTTGCTTGAGTGCATTCGCGCGCTCTCGCTTTCTCCACTGTACAATTTTTTTGTTATTATTTATCTATTCCTGAGAGTTTATCTTATTTTTTATTTGTTTATTTAAATGAAGTCGACCAGTTGCCTGCCCTTCCTTCCATTATCCGTCACCGAGACAAACTGAACAAAGTTCTGAGGTCGACCTTGTAAAGATAAGGATTCAGGTCTGTCTGCTGTTTACCTTTGCTCCTGCGCACACTGCCCTTCTCTCCACATTTATGTGTTTGTTTGTTTGTCTATCTAATCTTTTGGGTTTTTATTTCTAATGAGGTCGACCAGTTGTCTATTTATTATTTTTTTTACTACGCATCAAGCTGCGCTGCTTGTCTTTGCTCCTGTGTGCTCGCGCAGTGTGGCCTTTTCCACTTATTTTTATTTTTGATTTATTTTTGATTTATTTCGTCAATTTAAAAAAAATACGCATCGTGCTGTGCTGTTTGTGTTTGCTTGAGTGCATTCGCGCGCTCTCGCTTTCTCCACATTGCAATTTTTTTGTTATTATTTATCAATTCCTGAGAGTTTATCTTATTTTTTATTTGTTTATTTAAATGAAGTCGACCAGTTGCTTGCCCTTCCTTCCATTATCCGTCACCGAGACAAACTGAACAATGTTCTGAGGTCGACCTTGTAAAGATAAGGATTCAGGTCTGTCTGCTGTTTACCTTTGCTCCTGCCCGCACTGCCCATCTCCACATTTTTGTGTTTGTTTGTCTATCTAATCTTTTGGGTTTTTATTTCTAATGAGGTCGACCAGTTGTCTATTTATTATTTTTTTTACTACGCATCAAGCTGCGCTGCTTGTCTTTGCTCCTGTGTGCTCGCGCACTCTCGCCTTCTCCACTTATTTTTGTTTTTGATTTAATTTGTCAATTTTAAAAAAAAATACGCATCGTGCTGTGCTGTTTGTGTTTGCTTGAGTGCATTCGCGCGCCCTCGCTTTCTCCTCTTTACAATTTTTTTGTTATTATTTATCTATTCCTGAGAGTTTATCTTATTTTTTATTTGTTTATTTAAATGAAGTGGACCAGTTGCCTGCCCTTCCTTCCATTATCCGTCACCGAGACAAACTGAACAAAGTTCTGAGGTCGACCTTGTAAAGATAAGGATTCAGGTCTGTCTGCTGTTTACCTTTGCTCCTGCCCGCAGTACCCTTCTCTCCACATTTATGTGTTTGTTTATTTCTCTATCTAATCTTTTGGGTTTTTATTTCTAATGAGGTCGACCAGTTGTCTATTTATTATTTTTTTTACTACGCATCAAGCTGCGCTGCTTGTCTTTGCTCCTGTGTGCTCGCGCACTCTCGCCTTTTCCACTTATTTTTATTTTTGATTTATTTTTGATTTATTTTGTCAATTTTAAAAAAAATACGCATCGTGCTGTGCTGTTTGTGTTTGCTTGAGTGCATTCGCGCGCTCTCGCTTTCTCCACTTTACAATGTTTTTGTTATTATTTATCTATTCCTGAGAGTTTATCTTATTTTTTATTTGTTTATTTAAATGAAGTCGACCAGTTGCCTGCCCTTCCTTCCATTATCCGTCACCGAGACAAACTGAACAAAGTTCTGAGGTCGACCTTGTAAATATAAGGATTCAGGTCTTTCTGCTGTTTACCTTTGCTCCTGCGCGCACTGCCCTTCTCTCCACATTTATGTGTTTGTTTGTTTGTCTATCTAATCTTTTGGGTATTTATTTCTAATGAGGTCGACCAGTTGTCTATTTATTATTTTTTTTACTACGCATCAAGCTGCGCTGCTTGTCTTTGCTCCTGTGTGCTCGCGCACTCTCGCCTTTTCCACTTATTTTTATTTTTGATTTATTTTTGATTTATTTTGTCAATTTAAGAAAAAATACGCATCGTGCTGTGCTGTTTGTGTTTGCTTGAGTGCATTCGCGCGCTCTCGCTTTCTCCACTTTACAATATTTTTGTTATTATTTATCTGTTCCTGAGAGTTTATCTTATTTTTTATTTGTTTATTTAAATGAAGTCGACCAGTTGCCTGCCCTTCCTTCCATTATCCGTCACCGAGACAAACTGAACAAAGTTCTGAGGTCGACCTTGTAAAGATAAGGATTCAGGTCTGTCTGCTGTTTACCTTTGCTCCTGCGCGCACTGCCCTTCTCTCCACATTTATGTGTTTGTTTGTTTGTCTATCTAATCTTTTGGGTTTTTATTTCTAATGAGGTCGACCAGTTGTCTATTTATTATTTTTTTACTACGCATCAAGCTGCGCTGCTTGTCTTTGCTCCTGTGTGCTCGCGCACTCTCGCCTTTTCCACTTATTTTTATTTTTGATTTATTTTTGATTTATTTTGTCAATTTAAAAAAAAATACGCATCGTGCTGTGCTGTTTGTGTTTGCTTGAGTGCATTCGCGCGCTCTCGCTTTCTCCACTTTACAATTTTTTTGTCATTATTTATCTATTCCTGAGAGTTTATCTTATTTTTATTTGTTTATTTAAATGAAGTCGACCAGTTCCCTGCCCTTCCTTCCATTATCCGTCACCGAGACAAACTGAACAAAGTTCTGAGGTCGACCTTGTAAAGATAAGGATTCAGGTCTGTCTGCTGTTTACCTTTGCTCCTGCGCGCACTGCCCTTCTCTCCACATTTATGTGTTTGTTTGTTTGTCTATCTAATCTTTTGGTTTTTTATTTCTAATGAGGTCGACCAGTTGTCTATTTATTATTTTTTTTACTACGCATCAAGCTGCGCTGCTTGTCTTTGCTCCTGTGTGCTCGCGCACTCTCGCCTTTTCCACTTATTTTTATTTTTGATTTATTTTTGATATATTTTGTCAATTTTAAAAAAAAATACGCATCGTGCTGTGCTGTTTGTGTTTGCTTGAGTGCATTCGCGCGCTCTCGCTTTCTCCACTTTACAATTTTTTTGTTATTATTTATCTATTCCTGAGAGTTTATCTTATTTTTTATTTGTTTATTTAAATGAAATCGACCAGTTGCCTGCCCTTCCTTCCATTATCCGTCACCGAGACAAACTGAACAAAGTTCTGAGGTCGACCTTGTAAAGATAAGGATTCAGGTCTGTCTGCTGTTTACCTTTGCTCCTGCCCGCACTGCCCATCTCCACATTTTTGTGTTTGTTTGTTTGTCTATCTAATCTTTTGGGATTTATTTCTAATGAGGTCGACCAGTTGTCTATTTATTATTTTTTTTACTACGCATCAAGATGCGCTGCTTGTCTTTGCTCCTGTGTGCTCGCGCACTCTCGCCTTCTCCACTTATTTTTATTTTTGATTTAATTTGTCAATTTTAAAAAAAAATACGCATCGTGCTGTGCTGTTTGTGTTTGCTTGAGTGCATTCGCGCGCCCTCGCTTTCTCCTCTTTACAATTTTTTTGTTATTATTTATCTATTCCTGAGAGTTTATCTTATTTTTTATTTGTTTATTTAAATGAAGTCGACCAGTTGCCTGCCCTTCCTTCCATTATCCGTCACCGAGACAAACTGAACAAAGTTCTGAGGTCGACCTTGTAAAGATAAGGATTCAGGTCTGTCTGCTGTTTACCTTTGCTCCTGCCCGCAGTACCCTTCTCTCCACATTTATGTGTTTGTTTATTTCTCTATCTAATCTTTTGGGTTTTTATTTCTAATGAGGTCGACCAGTTGTCTATTTATTATTTTTTTTACTACGCATCAAGCTGCGCTGCTTGTCTTTGCTCCTGTGTGCTCGCGCACTCTCGCCTTTTCCACTTATTTTTATTTTTGATTTATTTTTGATTTATTTTGTCAATTTAAAAAAAAATACGCATCGTGCTGTGCTGTTTGTGTTTGCTTGAGTGCATTCGCGCGCTCTCGCTTTCTCCACTTTACAATGTTTTTGTTATTATTTATCTATTCCTGAGAGTTTATCTTATTTTTTATTTGTTTATTTAAATGAAGTCGACCAGTTGCCTGCCCTTCCTTCCATTATCCGTCACCGAGACAAAGTGAACAAAGTTCTGAGGTCGACCTTATAAATATAAGGATTCAGGTCTTTCTGCTGTTTACCTTTGCTCCTGCGCGCACTGCCCTTCTCTCCACATTTATGTGTTTGTTAGTTTGTCTGTCTAATCTTTTGGGTTTTTATTTCTAATGAGGTCGACCAGTTGTCTATTTATTATTTTTTTTACTACGCATCAAGCTGCGCTGCTTGTCTTTGCTCCCGTGTGCTCGCGAACTCACGCCTTTTCCACTTATTTTTATTTTTGATTTATTTTGTCAATTTAAAAAAAAATACTCATCGTGCTGTGCTGTTTGTGTTTGCTTGAGTGCATTCGCGCGCTCTCGTTTTCTCCATTTTACAATTTTTTTGTTATTATTTATCTATTCCTGAGAGTTTATCTTATTTTTTATTTGTTTATTTAAATGAAGTCGACCAGTTGCCTGCCCTTCCTTCCATTATCCGTCACCGAGACAAACTGAACAAATTTCTGAGGTCGACCTTGTAAAGATAAGGATTCAGGTCTGTCTGCTGTTTACGTTTGCTCCTGCGCGCACTGCCCTTCTCTCCACATTTATGTGTTTGTTTGTTTGTCTATCTAATCTTTTGGGTTTTTATTTCTAATGAGGTCGACCAGTTGTCTATTTATTTTTTTTTTACTATGCATCAAGCTGCGCTGCTTGTCTTTGCTCCTGTGTGCTCGCGCACTCTCGCCTTTTCCACTTATTTTTATTTTTGATTTATTTTTGATATATTTTGTCAATTTAAAAAAAATACGCATCGTGCTGTGCTGTTTGTGTTTGCTTGAGTGCATTCGCGCGCTCTCGCTTTCTCCACTTTACAATGTTTTTGTTATTATTTATCTATTCCTGAGAGTTTATCTTATTTTTTATTTGTTTATTTAAATGAAGTCGACCAGTTGCCTGCCCTTCCTTCCATTATCCGTCACCGAGACAAACTGAACAAAGTTCTGAGGTCGACCTTGTAAAGATAAGGATTCAGGTCTTTCTGCTGTTTACCTTTGCTCCTGCGCGCACTGCCCTTCTCTCCACATTTATGTGTTTGTTTGTTTGTCTGTCTAATCTTTTGGGTTTTTATTTCTAATGAGGTCGACCAGTTGTCTATTTATTATTTTTTTTACTACGCATCAAGCTGCGCTGCTTGTCTTTGCTCCCGTGTGCTCGCGAACTCACGCCTTTTCCACTTATTTTTATTTTTGATTTATTTTTTATTTATTTTGTCAATTTAAAAAAAAATACTCATCGTGCTGTGCTGTTTGTGTTTGCTTGAGTGCATTCGCGCGCTCTCGCTTTCTCCATTTTACAATTTTTTTGTTATTATTTATCTATTCCTGAGAGTTTATCTTATTTTTTATTTGTTTATTTAAATGAAGTCGACCAGTTGCCTGCCCTTCCTTCCATTATCCGTCACCGAGACAAACTGAACAAAGTTCTGAGGTCGACCTTGTAAAGATAAGGATTCAGGTCTGTCTGCTGTTTACCTTTGCTCCTGCGCGCACTGCCCTTCTCTCCACATTTATGTGTTTGTTTGTTTGTCTATCTAATCTTTTGGGTTTTTATTTCTAATGAGGTCGACCAGTTGTCTATTTATATTTTTTTTACTACGCATCAAGCTGCGCTGCTTGTCTTTGCTCCTGTGTGCTCGCGCACTCTCGCCTTTTCCACTTATTTTTATTTTTGATTTATTTTTGATTTATTTTGTCAATTTTAAAAAAAAATACGCATCGTGCTGTGCTGTTTGTGTTTGCTTGAGTGCATTCGCGCGCTCTTGCTTTCTCCACTTTACAATTTTTTTGTTATTATTTATCTATTCCTGAGAGTTTATCTTATTTTTTATTTGTTTATTTAAATGAAGTCGACCAGTTGCCTGCCCTTCCTTCCATTATCCGTCACCGAGACAAACTGAACAAAGTTCTGAGGTCGACCTTGTAAAGATAAGGATTCAGGTCTGTCTGCTGTTTACCTTTGCTCCTGCGCGCACTGCCCTTCTCTCCACATTTATGTGTTTGTTTGTTTGTCTATCTAATCTTTTGGGTTTTTATTTCTAATGAGGTCGACCAGTTGTCTATTTATTATTTTTTTTACTACGCATCAAGCTGCGCTGCTTGTCTTTGCTCCTGTGTGCTCGCGCACTCTCGCCTTTTCCACTTATTTTTATTTTTGATTTATTTTTGATTTATTTCGTCAATTTAAAAAAAATACGCATCGTGCTGTGCTGTTTGTGTTTGCTTGAGTGCATTCGCGCGCTCTCGCTTTCTCCACATTGCAATTTTTTTGTTATTATTTATCAATTCCTGAGAGTTTATCTTATTTTTTATTTGTTTATTTAAATGAAGTCGACCAGTTGCCTGCCCTTCCTTCCATTATCCGTCACCGAGACAAACTGAACAATGTTCTGAGGTCGACCTTGTAAAGATAAGGATTCAGGTCTGTCTGCTGTTTACCTTTGCTCCTGCCCGCACTGCCCATCTCCACATTTTTGTGTTTGTTTGTCTATCTAATCTTTTGGGTTTTTATTTCTAATGAGATCGACCAGTTGTCTATTTATTATTTTTTTTACTACGCATCAAGCTGCGCTGCTTGTCTTTGCTCCTGTGTGCTCGCGCACTCTCGCCTTCTCCACTTATTTTTGTTTTTGATTTAATTTGTCAATTTTAAAAAAAAATACGCATCGTGCTGTGCTGTTTGTGTTTGCTTGAGTGCATTCGCGCGCTCTCGCTTTCTCCTCTTTACAAATTTTTTGTTATTATTTATCTATTCCTGAGAGTTTATCTTCTTTTTTATTTGTTTATTTAAATGAAGTCGACCAGTTGCCTGCCCTTCCTTCCATTATCCGTCACCGAGACAAACTGAACAAAGTTCTGAGGTCGACCTTGTAAAGATAAGGATTCAGGTCTGTCTGCTGTTTACCTTTGCTCCTGCCCGCAGTACCCTTCTCTCCACATTTATGTGTTTGTTTATTTCTCTATCTAATCTTTTGGGTTTTTATTTCTAATGAGGTCGACCAGTTGTCTATTTATTATTTTTTTTACTACGCATCAAGCTGCGCTGCTTGTCTTTGTTCCTGTGTGCTCTCGCACTCTCGCCTTTTCCACTTATTTTTATTTTTGATTTATTTTTGATTTATTTTGTCAATTTTAAAAAAAAATACGCATCGTGCTGTGCTGTTTGTGTTTGCTTGAGTGCATTCGCGCGCTCTCGCTTTCTCCACTTTACAATGTTTTTGTTATTATTTATCTATTCCTGAGAGTTTATCTTATTTTTTATTTGTTTATTTAAATGAAGTCGACCAGTTGCCTGCCCTTCCTTCCATTATCCGTCACCGAGACAAACTGAACAAAGTTCTGAGGTCGACCTTGTAAAGATAAGGATTCAGGTCTGTCTGCTGTTTACCTTTGCTCCTGCGCGCACTGCCCTTCTCTCCACATTTATGTGTTTGTTTGTTTGTCTATCTAATCTTTTGGGTTTTTATTTCTAATGAGGTCGACCAGTTGTCTATTTATTATTTTTTTTACTACGCATCAAGCTGCGCTGCTTGTCTTTGCTCCTGTGTGCTCGCGCACTCTCGCCTTTTCCACTTATTTTTATTTTTGATTTATTTTTGATATATTTTGTCAATTTTAAAAAAAAATACGCATCGTGCTGTGCTGTTTGTGTTTGCTTGAGTGCATTCGCGCGCCCTCGCTTTCTCCACTTTACAATTTTTTTGTTATTATTTATCTATTCCTGAGAGTTTATCTTATTTTTTATTTGTTTATTTAAATGAAATCGACCAGTTGCCTGCCCGTCCTTCCATTATCCGTCACCGAGACAAACTGAACAAAGTTCTGAGGTCGACCTTGTAAAGATAAGGATTCAGGTCTGTCTGCTGTTTACCTTTGCTCCTGCCCGCACTGCCCATCTCCACATTTTTGTGTTTGTTTGTCTATCTAATCTTTTGGGTTTTTATTTCTAATGAGGTCGACCAGTTGTCTATTTATTATTTTTGTTACTACGCATCAAGCTGCGCTGCTTGTCTTTGCTCCTGTGTGCTCGCGCACTCTCGCCTTCTCCACTTATTTTTGTTTTTGATTTAATTTTTCAATTTAAAAAAAAATACGCATCGTGCTGTGCTGTTTGTGTTTGCTTGAGTGCATTCGCGCGCCCTCGCTTTCTCCTCTTTACAATTTTTTTGTTATTATTTATCTATTCCTGAGAGTTTATCTTATTTTTTATTTGTTTATTTAAATGAAGTCGACCAGTTGCCTGCCCTTCCTTCCATTATCCGTCACCGAGACAAACTGAACAAAGTTCTGAGGTCGCCCTTGTAAATATAAGGATTCAGGTCTGTCTGCTGTTTACCTTTGCTCCTGCGCGCACTGCCCTTCTCTCCACATTTATGTGTTTGTTTGTTTGTCTATCTAAACTTTTGGGTTTTTATTTCTAATGAGGTGGGGACCAGTTGTCTATTTATTATTTTTTTTACTACGCATCAAGCTGCGCTGCTTGTCTTTGCTCCTGTGTGCTCGCGCACTCTCTCCTTTTCCACTTATTCTTATTTTTGATTTATTTTTTATTTATTTCGTCAATTTAAAAAAAAATACGCATCGTGCTGTGCTGTTTGTGTTTGCTTGAGTGCATTCGCGCGCTCTCGCTTTCTCCATTTTACAATTTTTTTGTTATTATTTATCTATTCCTGAGAGTTAATCTTATTTTTTATTTGTTTATTTAAATGAAGTCGACCAGTTGCCTGCCCTTCCTTCCATTATCCGTCACCGAGACAAACTGAACAAAGTTCTGAGGTCGACCTTGTAAAGATAAGGATTCAGGTCTGTCTGCTGTTTACCTTTGCTCCTGCCCGCAGTACCCTTCTCTCCACATTTATGTGTTTGTTTATTTCTCTATCTAATCTTTTGGGTTTTTATTTCTAATGAGGTCGACCAGTTGTCTATTTATTATTTTTTTTACTACGCATCAAGCTGCGCTGCTTGTCTTTGCTCCTGTGTGCTCGCGCACTCTCGCCTTTTCCACTTATTTTTATTTTTGATTTATTTTTGATATATTTTGTCAATTTTAAAAAAAAATACGCATCGTGCTGTGCTGTTTGTGTTTGCTTGAGTGCATTCGCGCGCTCTCGCTTTCTCCACTTTACAATTTTTTTGTTATTATTTATCTATTCCTGAGAGTTTATCTTATTTTTTATTTGTTTATTTAAATGAAATCGACCAGTTGCCTGCCCGTCCTTCCATTATCCGTCACCGAGACAAACTGAACAAAGTTCTGAGGTCGACCTTGTAAAGATAAGGATTCAGGTCTGTCTGCTGTTTACCTTTGCTCCTGCCCGCACTGCCCATCTCCACATTTTTGTGTTTGTTTGTTTGTCTATCTAATCTTTTGGGATTTATTTCTAATGAGGTCGACCAGTTGTCTATTTATTATTTTTTTTACTACGCATCAAGCTGCGCTGTTTGTCTTTGCTCCTGTGTGCTCGCGCACTCTCGCCTTTTCCACTTATTTTTATTTTTGATTTATTTTTGATTTATTTTGTCAATTTTAAAAAAAATACGCATCGTGCTGTGCTGTTTGTGTTTGCTTGAGTGCATTCGCGCGCTCTCGCTTTCTCCACTTTACAATTTTTTTGTTATTATTTATCTATTCCTGAGAGTTTATCTTATTTTTTATTTGTTTATTTAAATGAAGTCGACCAGTTGCCTGCCCTTCCTTCCATTATCCGTCACCGAGACAAACTGAACAAAGTTCTGAGGTCGACCTTGTAAAGATAAGGATTCAGGTCTGTCTGCTGTTTACCTTTGCTCCTGAGCACACTGCCCTTCTCTCCACATTTATGTGTTTGTTTGTTTGTCTATCTAATCTTTTGGGTTTTTATTTCTAATGAGGTCGACCAGTTGTCTATTTATTATTTTTTTTACTACGCATCAAGCTAGGCTGCTTGTCTTTGCTCATGTGTGCTCGCGCAGTGTGGCCTTTTCCACTTATTTTTATTTTTGATTTATTTTTGATTTATTTCGTCAATTTAAAAAAAATACGCATCGTGCTGTGCTGTTTGTGTTTGCTTGAGTGCATTCGCGCGCTCTCGCTTTCTCCACATTGCAAGTTTTTGTTATTATTTATCAATTCCTGAGAGTTTATCTTATTTTTTATTTGTTTATTTAAATGAAGTCGACCAGTTGCTTGCCCTTCCTTCCATTATCCGTCACCGAGACAAACTGAACAATGTTCTGAGGTCGACCTTGTAAAGATAAGGATTCAGGTCTGTCTGCTGTTTACCTTTGCTCCTGCCCGCACTGCCCATCTCCACATTTTTGTGTTTGTTTGTCTATCTAATCTTTTGGGTTTTTATTTCTAATGAGGTCGACCAGTTGTCTATTTATTATTTTTGTTACTACGCATCAAGCTGCGCTGCTTGTCTTTGCTCCTGTGTGCTCGCGCACTCTCGCCTTCTCCACTTATTTTTGTTTTTGATTTAATTTGTCAATTTAAAAAAAAAATACGCATCGTGCTGTGCTGTTTGTGTTTGCTTGAGTGCATTCGCGCGCCCTCGCTTTCTCCTCTTTACAATTTTTTTGTTATTATTTATCTATTCCTGAGAGTTTATCTTATTTTTTATTTGTTTATTTAAATGAAGTCGACCAGTTGCCTGCCCTTCCTTCCATTATCCGTCACCGAGACAAACTGAACAAAGTTCTGAGGTCGACCTTGTAAAGATAAGGATTCAGGTCTTTCTGCTGTTTACCTTTGCTCCTGCGCGCACTGCCCTTCTCTCCACATTTATGTGTTTGTTAGTTTGTCTGTCTAATCTTTTGGGTTTTTATTTCTAATGAGGTCGAGCAGTTGTCTATTTATTATTTTTTTTACTACGCATCAAGCTGCGCTGCTTGTCTTTGCTCCCGTGTGCTCGCGAACTCACGCCTTTTCCACTTATTTTTATTTTTGATTTATTTTTTATTTATTTTGTCAATTTAAAAAAAAATACTCATCGTGCTGTGCTGTTTGTGTTTGCTTGAGTGCATTCGCGCGCTCTCGCTTTCTCCATTTTACAATTTTTTTGTTATTATTTATCTATTCCTGAGAGTTTATCTTATTTTTTATTTGTTTATTTAAATGAAGTCGACCAGTTGCCTGCCCTTCCTTCCATTATCCGTCACCGAGACAAACTGAACAAATTTCTGAGGTCGACCTTGTAAAGATAAGGATTCAGGTCTGTCTGCTGTTTACGTTTGCTCCTGCGCGCACTGCCCTTCTCTCCACATTTATGTGTTTGTTTGTTTGTCTATCTAATCTTTTGGGTTTTTATTTCTAATGAGGTCGACCAGTTGTCTATTTATTATTTTTTTTACTACGCATCAAGCTGCGCTGCTTGTCTTTGCTCCTGTGTGCTCGCGCACTCTCGCCTTTTCCACTTATTTTTATTTTTGATTTATTTTTGATATATTTTGTCAATTTTTAAAAAAATACGCATCGTGCTGTGCTGTTTGTGTTTGCTTGAGTGCATTCGCGCGCTCTCGCTTTCTCCACTTTACAATGTTTTTGTTATTATTTATCTATTCCTGAGAGTTTATCTTATTTTTTATTTGTTTATTTAAATGAAGTCGACCAGTTGCCTGCCCTTCCTTCCATTATCCGTCACCGAGACAAACTGAACAAAGTTCTGAGGTCGACCTTGTAAAGATAAGGATTCAGGTCTTTCTGCTGTTTACCTTTGCTCCTGCGCGCACTGCCCTTCTCTCCACATTTATGTGTTTGTTAGTTTGTCTGTCTAATCTTTTGGGTTTTTATTTCTAATGAGGTCGACCAGTTGTCTATTTATTACTTTTTTTACTACGCATCAAGCTGCGCTGCTTGTCTTTGCTCCCGTGTGCTCGCGAACTCACGCCTTTTCCACTTATTTTTATTTTTGATTTATTTTTTATTTATTTTGTCAATTTAAAAAAAAATACTCATCGTGCTGTGCTGTTTGTGTTTGCTTGAGTGCATTCGCGCGCTCTCGCTTTCTCCATTTTACAATTTTTTTGTTATTATTTATCTATTCCTGAGAGTTTATCTTATTTTTTATTTGTTTATTTAAATGAAGTCGACCAGTTGCCTGCCCTTCCTTCCATTATCCGTCACCGAGACAAACTGAACAAAGTTCTGAGGTCGACCTTGTAAAGATAAGGATTCAGGTCTGTCTGCTGTTTACCTTTGCTCCTGCGCGCACTGCCCTTCTCTCCACATTTATGTGTTTGTTTGTTTGTCTATCTAATCTTTTGGGTTTCTATTTCTAATGAGGTCGACCAGTTGTCTATTTATTATTTTTTTTACTACGCATCAAGCTGCGCTGCTTGTCTTTGCTCCTGTGTGCTCGCGCACTCTCGCCTTTTCCACTTATTTTTATTTTTGATTTATTTTTGATTTATTTTGTCATTTTAAAAAAAAATACGCATCGTGCTGTGCTGTTTGTGTTTGCTTGAGTGCATTCGCGCGCTCTTGCTTTCTCCACTTTACAATTTTTTTGTTATTATTTATCTATTCCTGAGAGTTTATCTTATTTTTTATTTGTTTATTTAAATGAAGTCGACCAGTTGCCTGCCCTTCCTTACATTATCCGTTATCGAGACAAACTGAACAAAGTTCTGAGGTCGACCTTGTAAAGATAAGGATTCAGGTCTGTCTGCTGTTTACCTTTGCTCCTGCGCGCACTGCCCTTCTCTCCACATTTATGTGTTTGTTTGTTTGTCTATCTAATCTTTTGGGTTTTTATTTCTAATGAGATCGACCAGTTGTCTATTTATTATTTTTTTTACTACGCATCAAGCTGCGCTGCTTGTCTTTGCTCCTGTGGGCTCGCGCGCTCTCGCCTTTTCCACTTATTTTTATTTTTGATTTATTTTTGATTTATTTTGTCAATTTAAAAAAAAATACGCATCGTGCTGTGCTGTTTTTGTTTGCTTGAGTGCATTCGCGCGCTCTCGCTTTCTCCACTTTACAATTTTTTAGTTATTATTTATCTATTCCTGAGAGTTTATCTTATTTTTTATTTGTTTATTTAAATGAAGTCGACCAGTTGCCTGCCCTTCCTTCCATTATCCGTCACCGAGACAAACTGAACAAAGTTCTGAGGTCGCCCTTGTAAATATAAGGATTCAGGTCTGTCTGCTGTTTACCTTTGCTCCTGCGCGCACTGCCCTTCTCTCCACATTTATGTGTTTGTTTGTTTGTCTATCTAAACTTTTGGGTTTTTATTTCTAATGAGGTGGGGACCAGTTGTCTATTTATTATTTTTTTTACTACGCATCAAGCTGCGCTGCTTGTCTTTGCTCCTGTGTGCTCGCGCACTCTCTCCTTTTCCACTTATTCTTATTTTTGATTTATTTTTTATTTATTTCGTCAATTTAAAAAAAAATACGCATCGTGCTGTGCTGTTTGTGTTTGCTTGAGTGCATTCGCGCGCTCTCGCTTTCTCCATTTTACAATTTTTTTGTTATTATTTATCTATTCCTGAGAGTTTATCTTATTTTTTATTTGTTTATTTAAATGAAGTCGACCAGTTGCCTGCCCTTCCTTCCATTATCCGTCACCGAGACAAACTGAACAAAGTTCTGAGGTCTACCTTGTAAAGATAAGGATTCAGGTCTGTCTGCTGTTTACCTTTGCTCCTGCCCGCAGTACCCTTCTCTCCACATTTATGTGTTTGTTTATTTCTCTATCTAATCTTTTGGGTTTTTATTTCTAATGAGGTCGACCAGTTGTCTATTTATTATTTTTTTTACTACGCATCAAGCTGCGCTGCTTGTCTTTGCTCCTGTGTGCTCGCGCACTCTCGCCTTTTCCACTTATTTTTATTTTTGATTTATTTTTGATTTATTTTGTCAATTTTAAAAAAAATACGCATCGTGCTGTGCTGTTTGTGTTTGCTTGAGTGCATTCGCGCGCTCTCGCTTTCTCCACTTTACAATGTTTTTGTTATTATTTATCTATTCCTGAGAGTTTATCTTATTTTTTATTTGTTTATTTAAATGAAGTCGACCAGTTGCCTGCCCTTCCTTCCATTATCCGTCACCGAGACAAACTGAACAAAGTTCTGAGGTCGACCTTGTAAAGATAAGGATTCAGGTCTTTCTGCTGTTTACCTTTGCTCCTGCGCGCACTGCCCTTCTCTCCACATTTATGTGTTTGTTAGTTTGTCTGTCTAATCTTTTGGGTTTTTATTTCTAATGAGGTCGACCAGTTGTCTATTTATTATTTTTTTTACTACGCATCAAGCTGCGCTGCTTGTCTTTGCTCCCGTGTGCTCGCGAACTCACGCCTTTTCCACTTATTTTTATTTTTGATTTATTTTTTATTTATTTTGTCAATTTAAAAAAAATACTCATCGTGCTGTGCTGTTTGTGTTTTCTTGAGTGCATTCGCTCGCTCTCGCTTTCTCCATTTTACAATTTTTTTGTTATTATTTATCTATTCCTGAGAGTTTATCTTATTTTTTATTTGTTTATTTAAATGAAGTCGACCAGTTGCCTGCCCTTCCTTCCATTATCCGTCACCGAGACAAACTGAACAAATTTCTGAGGTCGACCTTGTAAAGATAAGGATTCAGGTCTGTCTGCTGTTTACGTTTGCTCCTGCGCGCACTGCCCTTCTCTCCACATTTATGTGTTTGTTTGTTTGTCTATCTAATCTTTTGGGTTTTTATTTCTAATGAGGTCGACCAGTTGTCTATTTATTATTTTTTTTACTACGCATCAAGCTGCGCTGCTTGTCTTTGCTCCTGTGTGCTCGCGCACTCTCGCCTTTTCCACTTATTTTTATTTTTGATTTATTTTTGATATATTTTGTCAATTTTAAAAAAAATACGCATCGTGCTGTGCTGTTTGTGTTTGCTTGAGTGCATTCGCGCGCTCTCGCTTTCTCCACTTTACAATGTTTTTGTTATTATTTATCTATTCCTGAGAGTTTATCTTATTTTTTATTTGTTTATTTAAATGAAGTCGACCAGTTGCCTGCCCTTCCTACCATTATCCGTCACCGAGACAAACTGAACAAAGTTCTGAGGTCGACCTTGTAAAGATAAGGATTCAGGTCTTTCTGCTGTTTACCTTTGCTCCTGCGCGCACTGCCCTTCTCTCCACATTTATGTGTTTGTTAGTTTGTCTGTCTAATCTTTTGGGTTTTTATTTCTAATGAGGTCGACCAGTTGTCTATTTATTATTTTTTTTACTACGCATCAAGCTGCGCTGCTTGTCTTTGCTCCCGTGTGCTCGCGAACTCACGCCTTTTCCACTTATTTTTATTTTTGATTTATTTTTTATTTATTTTGTCAATTTAAAAAAAAAATACTCATCGTGCTGTGCTGTTTGTGTTTGCTTGAGTGCATTCGCGCGCTCTCGCTTTCTCCATTTTACAATTTTTTTGTTATTATTTATCTATTCCTGAGAGTTTATCTTATTTTTTATTTGTTTATTTAAATGAAGTCGACCAGTTGCCTGCCCTTCCTTCCATTATCCGTCACCGAGACAAACTGAACAAAGTTCTGAGGTCGACCTTGTAAAGATAAGGATTCAGGTCTGTCTGCTGTTTACCTTTGCTCCTGCGCGCACTGCCCTTCTCTCCACATTTATGTGTTTGTTTGTTTGTCTATCTAATCTTTTGGGTTTTTATTTCTAATGAGGTCGACCAGTTGTCTATTTATTATTTTTTTTACTACGCATCAAGCTGCGCTGCTTGTCTTTGCTCCTGTGTGCTCGCGCACTCTCGCCTTTTCCACTTATTTTTATTTTTGATTTATTTTTGATTTATTTTGTCATTTTAAAAAAAAATACGCATCGTGCTGTGCTGTTTGTGTTTGCTTGAGTGCATTCGCGCGCTCTTGCTTTCTCCACTTTACAATTTTTTTGTTATTATTTATCTATTCCTGAGAGTTTATCTTATTTTTTATTTGTTTATTTAAATGAAGTCGACCAGTTGCCTGCCCTTCCTTACATTATCCGTTATCGAGACAAACTGAACAAAGTTCTGAGGTCGACCTTGTAAAGATAAGGATTCAGGTCTGTCTGCTGTTTACCTTTGCTCCTGCGCGCACTGCCCTTCTCTCCACATTTATGTGTTTGTTTGTTTGTCTATCTAATCTTTTGGGTTTTTATTTCTAATGAGATCGACCTGTTGTCTATTTATTATTTTTTTTACTACGCATCAAGCTGCGCTGCTTGTCTTTGCTCCTGTGGGCTCGCGCGCTCTCGCCTTTTCCACTTATTTTTATTTTTGATTTATTTTTGATTTATTTTGTCAATTTAAAAAAAAATACGCATCGTGCTGTGCTGTTTTTGTTTGCTTGAGTGCATTCGCGCGCTCTCGCTTTCTCCACTTTACAATTTTTTAGTTATTATTTATCTATTCCTGAGAGTTTATCTTATTTTTTATTTGTTTATTTAAATGAAGTCGACCAGTTGCCTGCCCTTCCTTCCATTATCCGTCACCGAGACAAACTGAACAAAGTTCTGAGGTCGCCCTTGTAAATATAAGGATTCAGGTCTGTCTGCTGTTTACCTTTGCTCCTGCTTGCACTGCCCTTCTCTCCACATTTATGTGTTTGTTTGTTTGTCTATCTAAACTTTTGGGTTTTTATTTCTAATGAGGTGGGGACCAGTTGTCTATTTATTATTTTTTTTACTACGCATCAAGCTGCGCTGCTTGTCTTTGCTCCTGTGTGCTCGCGCACTCTCTCCTTTACCACTTATTCTTATTTTTGATTTATTTTTTATTTATTTCGTCAATTTAAAAAAAATACGCATCGTGCTGTGCTGTTTGTGTTTGCTTGTGTGCATTCGCGCGCTCTCGCTTTCTCCATTTTACAATTTTTTTGTTATTATTTATCTATTCCTGAGAGTTTATCTTATTTTTTATTTGTTTATTTAAATGAAGTCGACCAGTTGCCTGCCCTTCCTTCCATTATCCGTCACCGAGACAAACTGAACAAAGTTCTGAGGTCGACCTTGTAAAGATAAGGATTCAGGTCTGTCTGCTGTTTACCTTTGCTCCTGCGCGCACTGCCCTTCTCTCCACATTTATTTGTTTGTTTGTCTACCTAATCTTTTGGGTTTTTATTTCTAATGAGGTCGACCAGTTGTCTATTTATTATTTTTTTTACTACGCATCAAGCTGCGCTGCTTGTCTTTGCTCCTGTGTGCTCGCGCACTCTCGCCTTCTCCACTTATTTTTGTTTTTGATTTAATTTGTCAATTTTAAAAAAAAATACGCATCGTGCTGTGCTGTTTGTGTTTGCTTGAGTGCATTCGCGCGCTCTCGCTTTCTCCTCTTTACAATTTTTTTGTTATTATTTATCTATTCCTGAGAGTTTATCTTATTTTTTATTTGTTTATTTAAATGAAGTCGACCAGTTGCCTGCCCTTCCTTCCATTATCCGTCACCGAGACAAACTGAACAAAGTTCTGAGGTCGACCTTGTAAAGATAAGGATTCAGGTCTGTCTGCTGTTTACCTTTGCTCCTGCCCGCAGTACCCTTCTCTCCACATTTATGTGTTTGTTTATTTCTCTATCTAATCTTTTGGGTTTTTATTTCTAATGAGGTCGACCAGTTGTCTATTTATTATTTTTTTTACTACGCATCAAGCTGCGCTGCTTGTCTTTGCTCCTGTGTGCTCGCGCACTCTCGCCTTTTCCACTTATTTTTATTTTTGATTTATTTTTGATTTATTTTGTCAATTTAAAAAAAATACGCATCGTGCTGTGCTGTTTGTGTTTGCTTGAGTGCATTCGCGCGCTCTCGCTTTCTCCACTTTACAATGTTTTTGTTATTATTTATCTATTCCTGAGAGTTTATCTTATTTTTTATTTGTTTATTTAAATGAAGTCGACCAGTTGCCTGCCCTTCCTTCCATTATCCGTCACCGAGACAAACTGAACAAAGTTCTGAGGTCGACCTTGTAAAGATAAGGATTCAGGTCTTTCTGCTGTTTACCTTTGCTCCTGCGCGCACTGCCCTTCTCTCCACATTTATGTGTTTGTTTGTTTGTCTATCTAATCTTTTGGGTTTTTATTTCTAATGAGGTCGACCAGTTGTCTATTTATTATTTTTTTTACTACGCATCAAGCTGCGCTGCTTGTCTTTGCTCCTGTGTGCTCGCGCACTCTCGCCTTTTCCACTTATTTTTATTTTTGATTTATTTTTGATTTATTTTGTCATTTTAAAAAAAAATACGCATCGTGCTGTGCTGTTTGTGTTTGCTTGAGTGCATTCGCGCGCTCTTGCTTTCTCCACTTTACAATTTTTTTGTTATTATTTATCTATTCCTGAGAGTTTATCTTATTTTTTATTTGTTTATTTAAATGAAGTCGACCAGTTGCCTGCCCTTCCTTACATTATCCGTTATCGAGACAAACTGAACAAAGTTCTGAGGTCGACCTTGTAAAGATAAGGATTCAGGTCTGTCTGCTGTTTACCTTTGCTCCTGCGCGCACTGCCCTTCTCTCCACATTTATGTGTTTGTTTGTTTGTCTATCTAATCTTTTGGGTTTTTATTTCTAATGAGGTCGACCAGTTGTCTATTTATTATTTTTTTTACTACGCATCATGCTGCGCTGCTTGTCTTTGCTCCTGTGTGCTCGCGCACTCTCGCCTTTTCCACTTATTTTTATTTTTGATTTATTTTTGATTTATTTTGTCAATTAAAAAAAATACGCTTCCTGCTGTGCTGTTTGTGTTTGCTTGAGTGCATTCGCGCGCTCTCGCTTTCTCCACTTTACAATTTTTTTGTTATTATTTATCTATTCCTGAGAGTTTATCTTATTTTTTATTTGTTTATATAAATGAAGTCGACCAGTTGCCTGCCCTTCCTTCCATTATCCGTCACCGAGACAAACTGAACAAAGTTCTGAGGTCGACCTTGTAAAGATAAGGATTCAGGTCTGTCTGCTGTTTACCTTTGCTCCTGCGCGCACTGCCCTTCTCTCCACATTTATGTGTTTGTTTGTTTGTCTATCTAAACTTTTGGGTTTTTATTTCTAATGAGGTGGGGACCAGTTGTCTATTTATTATTTTTTTTACTACGCATCAAGCTGCGCTGCTTGTCTTTGCTCCTGTGTGCTCGCGCACTCTCTCCTTTTCCACTTATTCTTATTTTTGATTTATTTTTTATTTATTTCGTCAATTTAAAAAAAATACGCATCGTGCTGTGCTGTTTGTGTTTGCTTGAGTCCATTCGCGCGCTCTCGCTTTCTCCATTTTACAATTTTTTTGTTATTATTTATCTATTCCTGAGAGTTTATCTTATTTTTTATTTGTTTATTTAAATGAAGTCGACCAGTTGCCTGCCCTTCCTTCCATTATCCGTCACCGAGACAAACTGAACATAGTTCTGAGGTCGACCTTGTAAAGATAAGGATTCAGGTCTGTCTGCTGTTTACCTTTGCTCCTGCGCGCACTGCCCTTCTCTCCACATTTATTTGTTTGTTTGTCTATCTAATCTTTTGGGTTTTTATTTCTAATGAGGTCGACCAGTTGTCTATTTATTATTTTTTTTACTACGCATCAAGCTGCGCTGCTTGTCTTTGCTCCTGTGTGCTCGCGCACTCTCGCCTTCTCCACTTATTTTTGTTTTTGATTTAATTTGTCAATTTTAAAAAAAAATACGCATCGTGCTGTGCTGTTTGTGTTTGCTTGAGTGCATTCGCGCGCTCTCGCTTTCTCCTCTTTACAATTTTTTTGTTATTATTTATCTATTCCTGAGAGTTTATCTTATTTTTTATTTGTTTATTTAAATGAAGTCGACCAGTTGCCTGCCCTTCCTTCCATTATCCGTCACCGAGACAAACTGAACAAAGTTCTGAGGTCGACCTTGTAAAGATAAGGATTCAGGTCTGTCTGCTGTTTACCTTTGCTCCTGCCCGCAGTACCCTTCTCTCCACATTTATGTGTTTGTTTATTTCTCTATCTAATCTTTTGGGTTTTTATTTCTAATGAGGTCGACCAGTTGTCTATTTATTATTTTTTTTACTACGCATCAAGCTGCGCTGCTTGTCTTTGCTCCTGTGTGCTCGCGCACTCTCGCCTTTTCCACTTATTTTTATTTTTGATTTATTTTTGATTTATTTTGTCAATTTTAAAAAAAATACGCATCGTGCTGTGCTGTTTGTGTTTGCTTGAGTGCATTCGCGCGCTCTCGCTTTCTCCACTTTACAATGTTTTTGTTATTATTTATCTATTCCTGAGAGTTTATCTTATTTTTTATTTGTTTATTTAAATGAAGTCGACCAGTTGCCTGCCCTTCCTTCCATTATCCGTCACCGAGACAAACTGAACAAAGTTCTGAGGTCGACCTTGTAAAGATAAGGATTCAGGTCTGTCTGCTGTTTACCTTTGCTCCTGCGCGCACTGCCCTTCTCTCCACATTTATGTGTTTGTTTGTTTGTCTATCTAATCTTTTGGGTTTTTATTTCTAATGAGGTCGACCAGTTGTCTATTTATTATTTTTTTTACTACGCATCAAGCTGCGCTGCTTGTCTTTGCTCCTGTGTGCTCGCGCACTCTCGCCTTTTCCACTTATTTTTATTTTTGATTTATTTTTGATTTATTTTGTCATTTTAAAAAAAAATACGCATCGTGCTGTGCTGTTTGTGTTTGCTTGAGTGCATTCCCGCGCTCTTGCTTTCTCCACTTTACAATTTTTTTGTTATTATTTATCTATTCCTGAGAGTTTAGCTTATTTTTTATTTGTTTATTTAAATGAAGTCGACCAGTTGCCTGCCCTTCCTTACATTATCCGTTATCGAGACAAACTGAACAAAGTTCTGAGGTCGACCTTGTAAAGATAAGGATTCAGGTCTGTCTGCTGTTTACCTTTGCTCCTGCGCGCACTGCCATTCTCTCCACATTTATGTGTTTGTTTGTTTGTCTATCTAATCTTTTGGGTTTTTATTTCTAATGAGGTCGACCAGTTGTCTATTTATTATTTTTTTTACTACGCATCAAGCTGCGCTGCTTGTCTTTGCTCCTGTGGGCTCGCGCGCTCTCGCCTTTTCCACTTATTTTTATTTTTGATTTATTTTTGATTTATTTTGTCAATTTTAAAAAAAAATACGCATCGTGCTGTGCTGTTTGTGTTTGCTTGAGTGCATTCGCGCGCTCTTGCTTTCTCCACTTTACAATTTTTTTGTTATTATTTATCTATTCCTGAGAGTTTATCTTATTTTTTATTTGTTTATTTAAATGAAGTCGACCAGTTGCCTGCCCTTCCTTACATTATCCGTCATCGAGACAAACTGAACAAAGTTCTGAGGTCGACCTTGTAAAGATAAGGATTCAGGTCTGTCTGCTGTTTACCTTTGCTCCTGCGCGCACTGCCCTTCTCTCCACATTTATGTGTTTGTTTGTTTGTCTATCTAATCTTTTGGGTTTTTATTTCTAATGAGGTCGACCAGTTGTCTATTTATTATTTTTTTTACTACGCATCAAGCTGCGCTGCTTGTCTTTGCTCCTGTGTGCTCGCGCACTCTCGCCTTCTCCACTTATTTTTGTTTTTGATTTAATTTGTCAATTTTAAAAAAAATACGCATCGTGCTGTGCTGTTTGTGTTTGCTTGAGTGCATTCGCGCGCTCTCGCTTTCTCCTCTTTACAATTTTTTTGTTATTATTTATCTATTCCTGAGAGTTTATCTTATTTTTTATTTGTTTATTTAAATGAAGTCGACCAGTTGCCTGCCCTTCCTTCCATTATCCGTCACCGAGACAAACTGAACAAAGTTCTGAGGTCGACCTTGTAAAGATAAGGATTCAGGTCTGTCTGCTGTTTACCTTTGCTCCTGCCCGCAGTACCCTTCTCTCCACATTTATGTGTTTGTTTATTTCTCTATCTAATCTTTTGGGTTTTTATTTCTAATGAGGTCGACCAGTTGTCTATTTATTATTTTTTTTACTACGCATCAAGCTGCGCTGCTTGTCTTTGCTCCTGTGTGCTCGCGCACTCTCGCCTTTTCCACTTATTTTTATTTTTGATTTATTTTTGATTTATTTTGTCAATTTTAAAAAAAATACGCATCGTGCTGTGCTGTTTGTGTTTGCTTGAGTGCATTCGCGCGCTCTCGCTTTCTCCACTTTACAATGTTTTTGTTATTATTTATCTATTCCTGAGAGTTTATCTTATTTTTTATTTGTTTATTTAAATGAAGTCGACCAGTTGCCTGCCCTTCCTTCCATTATCCGTCACCGAGACAAACTGAACAAAGTTCTGAGGTCGACCTTGTAAAGATAAGGATTCAGGTCTTTCTGCTGTTTACCTTTGCTCCTGCGCGCACTGCCCTTCTCTCCACATTTATGTGTTTGTTAGTTTGTCTGTCTAATCTTTTGGGTTTTTATTTCTAATGAGGTCGACCAGTTGTCTATTTATTATTTTTTTTACTACGCATCAAGCTGCGCTGCTTGTCTTTGCTCCCGTGTGCTCGCGAACTCACGCCTTTTCCACTTATTTTTATTTTTGATTTATTTTTTATTTATTTTGTCAATTTAAAAAAAAAATACTCATCGTGCTCTGCTGTTTGTGTTTGCTTGAGTGCATTCGCGCGCTCTCGCTTTCTCCATTTTACAATTTTTTTGTTATTATTTATCTATTCCTGAGAGTTTATCTTATTTTTTATTTGTTTATTTAAATGAAGTCGACCAGTTGCCTGCCCTTCCTTCCATTATCCGTCACCGAGACAAACTGAACAAAGTTCTGAGGTCGACCTTGTAAAGATAAGGATTCAGGTCTGTCTGCTGTTTACCATTGCTCCTGCGCGCACTGCCCTTCTCTCCACATTTATGTGTTTGTTTGTTTGTCTATCTAATCTTTTGGGTTTTTATTTCTAATGAGGTCGACCAGTTGTCTATTTATTATTTTTTTTACTACGCATCAAGCTGCGCTGCTTGTCTTTGCTCCTGTGTGCTCGCGCACTCTCGCCTTTTCCACTTATTTTTATTTTTGATTTATTTTGTCAATTTTAAAAAAAAATACGCATCGTGCTGTGCTGTTTGTGTTTGCTTGAGTGCATTCGCGCGCTCTCGCTTTCTCCACTTTACAATTTTTTTGTTATTATTTATCTAT
Organism: Perognathus longimembris pacificus; assembly: GCF_023159225.1. Taxonomy (NCBI): domain Eukaryota; kingdom Metazoa; phylum Chordata; class Mammalia; order Rodentia; family Heteromyidae; genus Perognathus; species Perognathus longimembris. The sequence goes on along the minus strand of NW_025958176.1, from coordinate 14,768 downwards.
TCCTGAGAGTTTATCTTATTTCTTATTTGTTTATTTAAATGAAGTCGACCAGTTGCCTGCCCTTCCTTCCATTATCCGTCACCGAGACAAACTGAACAAAGTTCTGAGGTCGCCCTTGTAAATATAAGGATTCAGGTCTGTCTGCTGTTTACCTTTGCTCCTGCGCGCACTGCCCTTCTCTCCACATTTATGTGTTTGTTTGTTTGTCTATCTAAACTTTTGGGTTTTTATTTCTAATGAGGTGGGGACCAGTTGTCTATTTATTTTTTTTTTTACTACGCATCAAGCTGCGCTGCTTGTCTTTGCTCCTGTCTGCTCGCGCACTCTCTCCTTTTCCACTTATTCTTATTTTTGATTTATTTTTTATTTATTTCGTCAATTTAAAAAATATACGCATCGTGCTGTGCTGTTTGTGTTTGCTTGAGTGCATTCGCGCGCTCTCGCTTTCTCCATTTTACAATTTTTTTGTTATTATTTATCTATTCCTGAGAGTTTATCTTATTTTTTATTTGTTTATTTAAATGAAGTCGACCAGTTGCCTGCCCTTCCTTCCATTATCCGTCACCGAGACAAACTGAATAAAGTTCTGAGGTCGACCTTGTAAAGATAAGGATTCAGGTCTGTCTGCTGTTTACCTTTGCTCCTGCGCGCACTGCCCTTCTCTCCACATTTATGTGTTTGTATGTCTATCTAATCTTTTGGGTTTTTATTTCTAATGAGGTCGACCAGTTGTCTATTTATTATTTTTTTTACTACGCATCAAGCTGCGCTGCTTGTCTTTGCTACTGTGTGCTCGCGCACTCTCGCCTTCTCCACTTATTTTTGTTTTTGATTTAATTTGTCAATTTAAAAAAAAATACGCATCGTGCTGTGCTGTTTGTGTTTGCTTGAGTGCATTCGCGCGCTCTCGCTTTCTCCACTTTACAATGTTTTTGTTATTATTTATCTATTCCTGAGAGTTTATCTTATTTTTTATTTGTTTATTTAAATGAAGTCGACCAGTTGCCTGCCCTTCCTTCCATTATCCGTCACCGAGACAAACTGAACAAAGTTCTGAGGTCGACCTTGTAAAGATAAGGATTCAGGTCTTTCTGCTGTTTACCTTTGCTCCTGCGCGCACTGCCCTTCTCTCCACATTTATGTGTTTGTTAGTTTGTCTGTCTAATCTTTTGGGTTTTTATTTCTAATGAGGTCGACCAGTTGTCTATTTATTATTTTTTTTACTACGCATCAAGCTGCGCTGCTTGTCTTTGCTCCCGTGTGCTCGCGAACTCACGCCTTTTCCACTTATTTTTATTTTTGATTTATTTTTTATTTATTTTGTCAATTTAAAAAAAAATACTCATCGTGCTGTGCTGTTTGTGTTTGCTTGAGTGCATTCGCGCGCTCTCGCTTTCTCCATTTTACAATTTTTTTGTTATTATTTATCTATTCCTGAGAGTTTATCTTATTTTTTATTTGTTTATTTAAATGAAGTCGACCAGTTGCCTGCCCTTCCTTCCATTATCCGTCACCGAGACAAACTGAACAAAGTTCTGAGGTCGACCTTGTAAAGATAAGGATTCAGGTCTGTCTGCTGTTTACCTTTGCTCCTGTGCGCACTGCCCTTCTCTCCACATTTATGTGTTTGTTTGTTTGTCTATCTAATCTTTTGGGTTTTTATTTCTAATGAGGTCGACCAGTTGTCTATTTATTATTTTTTTTACTACGCATCAAGCTGCGCTGCTTGTCTTTGCTCCTGTGGGCTCGCGCGCTCTCGCCTTTTCCACTTATTTTTATTTTTGATTTATTTTTGATTTATTTTGTCAATTTTAAAAAAAAATACGCATCGTGCTGTGCTGTTTGTGTTTGCTTGAGTGCATTCCCGCGCTCTCGCTTTCTCCACTTTACAATTTTTTAGTTATTATTTATCTATTCCTGAGAGTTTATCTTATTTTTTATTTGTTTATTTAAATGAAGTCGACCAGTTGCCTGCCCTTCCTTCCATTATTCGTCACCGAGACAAACTGAACAAAGTTCTGAGGTCGACCTTGTAAAGATAAGGATTCAGGTCTGTCTGCTGTTTACCTTTGCTCCTGCGCGCACTGCCCTTCTCTCCATATTTATGTTTTTGTTTGTTTGTCTATCTAATCTTTTGGGTCTTTATTTCTAATGAGGTCGACCAGTTGTCTATTTATTATTTTTTTTACTACGCATCAAGCTGCGCTGCTCGTCTTTGCTCCTGTGTGCTCGCGCACTCTCGCCTTTTCCACTTATTTTTATTTTTGATTTATTTTTGATTTATTTTGTCAATTTTAAAAACAAATACGCATCGTGCTGTGCTGTTTGTGTTTGCTTGAGTGCATTCGCGCGCTCTCGCTTTCTCCAATTTACAATTTTTTTGTTATTATTTATCTATTCCTGAGAGTTTATCTTATTTTTTATTTGTTTATTTAAATGAAGTCGACCAGTTGCCTGCCGTTTCTTCCATTATCCGTCACCGAGACAAACTGAACAAAGTTCTGAGGTCGACCTTGTAAAGATAAGGATTCAGGTCTGTCTGCTGTTTACCTTTGCTCCTGCGCGCACTGCCCTTCTCTCCACATTTATGTGTTTGTTTGTTTGTCTATCTAATCTTTTGGGTTTTTATTTCTAATGAGGTCGACCAGTTTTCTATTTACTATTTTTTTTACTACGCATCAAGCTGCGCTGCTTGTCTTTGCTCCTGTGTGCTCGCGCACTCTCGCCTTTTCCACTTATTTTTATTTTTGATTAATTTTTGATTTATTTTGTCAATTTAAAAAAAATACGCATCGTGCTGTGCTGTTTGTGTTTGCTTGAGTGCATTCGCGCGCTCTCGCTTTCTCCACTTTACAATTTTTTTGTTATTATTTATATATTCCTGAGAGTTTATCTTATTTTTTGTTTATTTAAATGAAGTCGACCAGTTGCCTGCCCTTCCTTCCATTATCCGTCACCGAGACAAAATGAACAAAGTAATGAGGTCGACCTTGTAAAGATAAGGATTCAGGTCTGTCTGCTCTTTACCTTTGCTCCTGCGCGCACTGCCCTTCTCTCCACATTTATGTGTTTGTTTGTTTGTCTATCTAATCTTTTGGGTTTTTATTTCTAATGAGGTCGACCAGTTGTCTATTTATGATTTTTTTTACTACGCATCAAGCTGCGCTGCTTGTCTTTGCTCCTGTGGGCTCGCGCGCTCTCGCCTTTTCCACTTATTTTTATTTTTGATTTATTTTTGATTTATTTTGTCAATTTTAAAAACAAATACGCATCGTGCTGTGCTGTTTGTGTTTGCTTGAGTGCATTCGCGCGCTCTCGCTTTCTCCACTTTACAATTTTTTTGTTATTATTTATCTATTCCTGAGAGTTTATCTTATTTTTTATTTGTTTATTTAAATGAAGTCGACCAGTTGCCTGCCCTTCCTTCCATTATCCGTCACCGAGACAAACTGAACAAAGTTCTGAGGTCGCCCTTGTAAATATAAGGATTCAGGTCTGTCTGCTGTTTACCTTTGCTCCTGCGCGCACTGCCCTTCTCTCCACATTTATGTGTTTGTTTGTCTATCTAATCTTTTGGGTTTTTATTTCTAATGAGGTCGACCAGTTATCTATTTATTATTTTTTTTACTACGCATCAAGCTGCGCTGCTTGTCTTTGCTCCTGTGGGCTCGCGCGCTCTCGCCTTTTCCACTTATTTTTATTTTTGATTTAGTTTTGATTTATTTTGTCAATTTTTAAAAAAAATACGCATCGTGCTGTGCTGTTTGTGTTTGCTTGAGTGCATTCGCGCGCTCTCGCTTTCTCCACTTTACAATTTTTTTGTTATTATTTATCTATTCCTGAGAGTTTATCTTATTTTTTATTTGTTTATTTAAATGAAGTCGACCAGTTGCCTGCCCTTCCTTCCATTATCCGTCACCGAGACAAACTGAACAAAGTTCTGAGGTCGCCCTTGTAAATATAAGGATTCAGGTCTGCCTGCTGTTTACCTTTGCTCCTGCGCGCACTGCCCTTCTCTCCACATTTATGTGTTTGTTTGTTTGTCTATCTAATCTTTTGGGTTTTTATTTCTAATGAGGTGGGGACCAGTTGTCTATTTATTATTTTTTTTACTACGCATCAAGCTGCGCTGCTTGTCTTTGCTCCTGTGTGCTCGCGCACTCTCGCCTTTTCCACTTATTTTTATTTTTGATTTATTTTTTATTTATTTCGTCAATTTAAAAAAAAATACGCATCGTGCTGTGCTGTTTGTGTTTGCTTGAGTGCATTTGCGCGCTCTCGCTTTCTCCACTTTACAATTTTTTTGTTATTATTTATCTATTCCTGAGAGTTTATCTTATTTTTTATTTGATAATTTAAATGAAGTCGACCAGTTGCCTGCCCTTCCTTCCATTATCCGTCACCGAGACAAACTGAACAAAGTTCTGAGGTCGATCTTGTAAAGATAAGGATTCAGGTCTGTCTGCTGTTTACCTTTGCTCCTGCGCGCACTGCCCTTCTCTCCACATTTATGTGTTTGTTTGTTTGTCTATCTAATCTTTTGGGTTTTTATTTCTAATGAGGTCGACCAGATGTCTATTTATTATGTTTTTTACTACGCATCAAACTGCGCTGCTTGTCTTTGCTCCTGTGTGCTCGTGCACTCTCGCCTTTTCCACTTATTTTTATTTTTGATTTATTTTGTCAATTTTAAAAAAAAAATACGCATCGTGCTTTGCTGTTTGTGTTTGCTTGAGTGCATTCGCGCCCTCTCGCTTTTTCCACTTTACAATTTTTTTGTTATTATTTATCTATTCCTGAGAGTTTATCTTATTTTTTATTTGTTTATTTAAATGAAGTCGACCAGTTGCCTGCCCTTCCTTCCATTATCCGCCACCGAGACAAACTGAACAAAGTTCTGAGGTCGACATTGTAAAGATAAGGATTCAGGTCTGTCTGCTGTTTACCTTTGCTCCTGCGCGCACTGCCCTTCTCTCCACATTTATGTGTTTGTTTGTTTGTCTATCTAATCTTTTGGGTTTTTATTTCTAATGAGGTCGACCAGTTGTCTATTTATTATTTTTTTTACTACGCATCAAGTTGCGCTGCTTGTCTTTGCACCTGTGTGCTCGCGCACTCTCGCCTTTTCCACTAATTTTTATTTTTGATTCATTTTTGATTTATTTTGTCAATTTAAAAAAAAATACGCATCGTGCTGTGCTGTTTGTGTTTGCTTGAGTGCATTCGCGCGCTCTCGCTTTCTCCACTTTACAATGTTTTTGTTATTATTTATCTATTCCTGAGAGTTTATCTTATTTTTTATTTGTTTATTTAAATGAAGTCGACCAGTTGCCTGCCCTTCCTTCCATTATCCGTCACCGAGACAAACTGAACAAAGTTCTGAGGTCGACCTTGTAAAGATAAGGATTCGGGTCTGTCTGCTGTTTACCTTTGCTCCTGCGCGCACTGCCCTTCTCTCCACATTTATGTGTTTGTTTGTTTGTCTATCTAATCTTTTGGGTTTTTATTTCTAATGAGGTCGACCAGTTGTCTATTTATTATTTTTTTTTACTACGCATCAAGCTGCGCTGCTTGTCTTTGCACCTGTGTGCTCGCGCACTCTCGCCTTTTCCACTTATTTTTATTTTTGATTTATTTTTGATTTATTTTGTCAATTTTAAAAAAAAATACGCATCGTGCTGTGCTGTTTGTGTTTGCTTGAGTGCATTCGCGCGCTCTCGCTTTCTCCACTTTACAATTTTTTTATTATTTATCTATTCCTGAGAGTTTATCTTATTTTTTATTTGTTTATTTAAATGAAGTCGACCAGTTGCCTGCCCTTCCTTCCATTATCGGTCACCGAGACAAACTGAACAAAGTTCTGAGGTCGACCTTGCAAAGATAAGGATTCAGGTCTGTCTGCTGTTTACCTTTGCTCCTGCGCGCACTGCCCTTCTCTCCACATTTATGTGTTTGTTTGTTTGTCTATCTAATCTTTTGGGTTTTTATTTCTAATGAGGTCGACCAGTTGTCTATTTATTATTTTTTTACTACGCATCAAGCTGCGCTGCTTGTCTTTGCTCCTGTGTGCTCGCGCACTATCGCCTTTTCCACTTATTTTTATTTTTGATTTATTTTTGATTTATTTTGTCAATTTTAAAAAAAAATACGCATCGTGCTGTGCTGTTTGTGTTTGCTTGAGTGCATTCGCGCGCTTTCGCTTTCTCCACTTTACAATTTTTTTGTTATTATTTATCTATTCCTGAGAGTTTATCATATTTTTTATTTGTTTATTTAAATGAAGTCGACCAGTTGCCTGCCCTTCCTTCCATTATTCGTCACCGAGACAAACTGAACAAAGTTCTGAGGTCGACCTTGTAAAGATAAGTATTCAGGTTTGTCTGCTGTTTACCTTTGCTCCTGCGCGCACTGCCCTTCTCTCCATATTTATGTTTTTGTTTGTTTGTCTATCTAATCTTTTGGGTCTTTATTTCTAATGAGGTCGACCAGTTGTCTATTTATTATTTTTTTTTTACTACGCATCAAGCTGCGCTGCTTGTCTTTGCTCCTGTGTGCTCGCGCACTCTCGCCTTTTCCACTTATTTTTATTTTTGATTTATTTTTTATTTATTTTGTCAATTTTAAAAAAAAATACGCATCGTGCTGTGCTGTTTGTGTTTGCTTGAGTGCATTCGCGCGCTCTCGCTTTCTCCACTTTACAATTTTTTTGTTATTATTTATCTATTCCTGAGAGTTTATCTTATTTTTTATTTGTTTATTTAAATGAAGTCGACCAGTTGCCTGCCCTTCCTTCCATTATCCGTCACCGAGACAAAATGAACAAAGTAATGAGGTCGACCTTGTAAAGATAAGGATTCAGGTCTGTCTGCTGTTTACCTTTGCTCCTGCCCACACTGCCCTTCTCTCCACATTTATGTGTTTGTTTGTCTATCTAATCTTTTGGGTTTTTATTTCTAATGAGGTCGACCAGTTGTCTATTTATTATTTTTTTTACTACGCATCAAGCTGCGCTGCTTGTCTTTGCTCCTGTGTGCTCGCGCACTCTCGCCTTTTCCACTTATTTTTATTTTTGATTTATTTTTGATTTATTTTGTCAATTTAAAAAAAATACGCATCGTGCTTGCTGTTTGTGTTTGCTTGAGTGCATTCGCGCGCTCTCGCTTTCTCCTCTTTCCAATTTTTTTGTTATTATTTATCTATTCCTGAGAGTTTATCTTATATTTTATTTGTTTACTTAAATGAAGTCGACCAGTTGCCTGCCCTGCCTTCCATTATCCGTCACCGAGACAAACTGAACAAAGTTCTGAGGTCGACCTTGTAAAGATAAGGATTCAGGTCTGTCTGCTGTTTACCTTTGCTCCTGCGCACACTGCCCTTCTCTCCACATTTATGTGTTTGTTTGTTTGTCTATCTAATCTTTTGGGTTTTTATTTCTAATGAGGTCGACCAGTTGTCTATTTATTATTTTTTTTCCTACGCATCAAGCTGCGCTGCTTGTCTTTGCTCCTGTGTGCTCGCGCACTCTCGCCTTTTCCACTTATTTTTATTTTGGATTTATTTTTTATTTATTTTGTCAATTTTAAAAAAAATACGCATCGTGCTGTGCTGTTTGTGTTTGCTTGAGTGCATTCGCGTGCTCTCGCTTTCTCCACTTTACAATTTTTTTGTTATTATTTATCTATTCCTGAGAGTTTATCTTATTTTTTATTTGTTTATTTAAATGAAGTCGACCAGTTGCCTGCCCTTCCTTCCATTATCCGTCACCGAGACAAACTGAACAAAGTTCTGAGGTCGACCTTGTAATGATAAGGATTCAGGTCTGTCTGCTGTTTACCTTTGCTCCTGCGCGCACTGCCCTTCTCTCCACATTTATGTGTTTGTTTGTTTGTCTATCTAATCTTTTAGGTTTTTATTTCTAATGAGGTCGACCAGTTGTCTATTTATTATTTTTTTTACTACGCATCAAGCTGCGCTGCTTGTCTTTGCTCCTGTGTGATCGCGCTCTCTCGCCTTTTCCACTTATTTTTATTTTTGATTTATTTTTGATTTATTTTGTCAATTTAAAAAAAATACGCATCGTGCTGTGCTGTTTGTGTTTGCTTGAGTGCATTCGCGCGCTCTCGCTTTCTCCACTTTACAATGTTTTTGTTATTATTTATCTATTCCTGAGAGTTTATCTTATTTTTTATTTGTTTATTTAAATGAAGTCGACCAGTTGCCTGCCCTTCCTTCCATTATCCGTCACCGAGACAAACTGAACAAAGTTCTGAGGTCGACCTTGTAAAGATAAGGATTCGGGTCTGTCTGCTGTTTACCTTTGCTCCTGCGCGCACTGCCCTTCTCTCCACATTTATGTGTTTGTTTGTTTGTCTATCTAATCTTTTGGGTTTTTATTTCTAATGAGGTCGACCAGTTGTCTATTTATTATTTTTTTTTACTACGCATCAAGCTGCGCTGCTTGTCTTTGCACCTGTGTGCTCGCGCACTCTCGCCTTTTCCACTTATTTTTATTTTTGATTTATTTTTGATTTATTTTGTCAATTTTAAAAAAAAATACGCATCGTGCTGTGCTGTTTGTGTTTGCTTGAGTGCATTCGCGCGCTCTCGCTTTCTCCACTTTACAATTTTTTTATTATTTATCTATTCCTGAGAGTTTATCTTATTTTTTATTTGTTTATTTAAATGAAGTCGACCAGTTTCCTACCTTCCTTCCATTATCCGTCACCGAGACAAACTGAATAAAGTTCTGAGGTCGACCTTGTAAAGATAAGGATTCAGGTCTGTCTGCTGTTTACCTTTGCTCCTGCGCGCACTGCCCTTCTCTCCACATTTATGTGTTTGTTTGTTTGTCTATCTAATCTTTTGGGTTTTTATTTCTAATGAGGTCGACCAGTTGTCTATTTATTATTTTCTTTACTACGCATCAAGCTGCGCTGCTTGTCTTTGCTCCTGTGTGCTCGCGCACTCTCGCCTTTTCCACTTATTTTTATTTTTGATTTATTTTTGATTTATTTTTGATTTATTTTGTCAATTTAAAAAAAAATACGCATCGTGCTGTGCTGTATGTGTTTGCTTGAGTGCATTCGCGCGCACTCGCTTTCTCCTCTTTCCAATTTTTTTTTATTATTTATCTATTCCTGAGAGTTTATCTTATTTTTTATTTGTTTATTTAAATGAAGTCGACCAGTTGCCTGCCCTTCCTTCCATTATCCGTCACCGAGACAAACTGAACAAAGTTCTGAGGTCGACCTTGTAAAGATAAGGATTCAGGTCTGTCTGTTGTTTACCTTTGCTCCTGCGCACACTGCCCTTCTCTCCACATTTATGTGTTTGTTTGTTTGTCTATCTAATCTTTGGGTTTTTATTTCTAATGAGGTCGACCAGTTGTCTATTTATTATTTTTTTTACTACGCATCAAGCTGCGCTGCTTGTCTTTGCTCCTGTGTGCTCGCGCACTCTCGCCTTTTCCACTTATTTTTATTTTTGATTTACTTTTGATTTATTTTGTCAATTTCAAAAAAAATACGCATCGTGCTGTGCTGTTTGTGTTTGCTTGAGTGCATTCGCGCGCTCTCGCTTTCTCCACTTTACAATTTTTTTGTTATTATTTATCTATTCCTGAGAGTTTATCTTATTTTTATTTGTTTATTTTAATGAACTCGACCAGTTGCCTGCCCTTCCTTCCATTTTCCGTCACCGAGACAAACTGAACAAAGTTCTGAGGTCGACCTTGTAAAGATAAGGATTCAGGTCTGTCTGCTGTTTAACTTTGCTCCTGCGCACACTGCCCTTCTCTCCACATTTATGTATTTGTTTGTTTGTCTATCTAATCTTTTGGGTTTTTATTTCTAATTAGTCGACCAGTTGTCTATTTATTATTTTTTTTAGTAAGCATCAAGCTGCGCTGCTTGTCTTTGCTCCTGTGTGCTCGCGCACTCTCTCCTTTTCCACTTATTTTCATTTTGATATATTTTTGATTTATTTTGTCAATTTAAAAAAAATACGCATCGTGCTGTGCTGTTTGTGTTTGCTTGAGTGCATTCGCGCGCTCTCGCTTTCTCCACTTTACAATTTTTTTGTTATTATTTATCTATTCCTGAGAGTTTATCTTATTTTTTATTTGTTTATTTAAATGAAGTCGACCAGTTGCCTGCCCTTCCTTCCATTATCCGTCACCGAGACAAACTGAACAAAGTTCTGAGGTCGACCTTGTAAAGATAAGGATTCAGGTCTGTCTGCTGTTTAACTTTGCTCCTGCGCACACTGCCCTTCTCTCCACATTTATGTGTTTGTTTGTTTGTCTATCTAATCTTTTGGGTTTTTATTTCTAATGAGGTCGACCAGTTGTCTATTCATTATTTTTTTACTACGCAACAAGCTGCGCTGCTTGTCTTTGCTCCTGTGTGCTCGCGCACTCTCGCCTTTTCCACTTATTTTTATTTTTGATTTATTTTTGATTAATTTTGTCAATTAAAAAAAATACGCATCGTGTTGTGCTATTTGTGTTTGCTTGAGTGCATTCGCGCGCTCTCGCTTTCTCCACTTTACAATGTTTTTGTTATTATTTATCTATTCCTGAGAGTTTATCTTATTTTTTATTTGTTTATTTAAATGAAGTCGACCAGTTGCCTGCCCTTCCTTCCATTATCCGTCACCGAGACAAACTGAACAAAGTTCTGAGGTCGACCTTGTAAAGATAAGGATTCAGGTCTGTCTGCTGTTTACCTTTGCTCCTGCGCGCACTGCCCTTCTCTCCACATTTATGTGTTTGTTTGTTTGTCTATCTAATCTTTTGGGTTTTTATTTCTAATGAGGTCGACCAGTTGTCTATTTATTATTTTTTTTACTACGCATCAAGCTGCGCTGCTTGTCTTTGCTCCTGTGTGCTCGCGCACTCTCGCCTTTTCCACTTATTTTTATTTTTGATTTATTTTTGATTTATTTTGTCAATTTTAAAAAAAAATACGCATCGTGCTGTGCTGTTTGTGTTTGCTTGAGTGCATTCGCGCGCTCTCGCTTTCTCCACTTTACAATTTTTTTGTTATTATTTATCTATTCCTGAGAGTTTATCTTATTTTTTATTTGTTTATTTAAATGATGTCGACCAGTTTCCTACCTTCCTTCCATTATCCGTCACCGAGACAAACTGAACAAAGTTCTGAGGTCGACCTTGTAAAGATAAGGATTCAGGTCTGTCTGCTGTTTACCTTTGCTCCTGCGCGCACTGCCCTTCTCTCCACATTTATGTGTTTGTTTGTTTGTCTATCTAATCTTTTGGGTTTTTATTTCTAATGAGGTCGACCATTGTCTATTTATTATTTTCTTTACTACGCATCAAGCTGAGCTGCTTGTCTTTGCTCCTGTGTGCTCGCGCACTCTCGCCTTTTCCACTTATTTTTATTTTTGATTTATTTTGGATTTATTTTGTCAATTTTAAAAAAAATACTCATCGTGCTGTGCTGTATGTGTTTGCTTGAGTGCATTCGCGCGCACTCGCTTTCTCCTCTTTCCAATTTTTTTTTATTATTTATCTATTCCTGAGAGTTTATCTTATTTTTTATTTGTTTATTTAAATGAAGTGGACCAGTTGCCTGCCCTTCCTTCCATTATCTGTCACCGAGACAAACTGAACAAAGTTCTGAGGTCGACCTTGTAAAGATAAGGATTCAGGTCTGTCTGCTGTTTACCTTTGCTCCTGCGCACACTGCCCTTCTCTCCACATTTATGTGTTTGTTTGTTTGTCTATCTAATCTTTTGGGTTTTTATTTCTAATGAGGTCGACCAGTTGTCTATTTATTATTTTTTTTACTACGCATCAAGCTGCGCTGCTTGTCTTTGCTCCTGTGTGCTCGCGCACTCTCGCCTTTTCCACTTATTTTTATTTTTGATTTACTTTTGATTTATTTTGTCAATTTAAAAAAAAATACGCATCGTGCTGTGCTGTTTGTGTTTGCTTGAGTGCATTCGCGCGCTCTCGCTTTCTCCACTTTACAATGTTTTGTTATTATTTATCTATTCCTGAGAGTTTATCTTATTTTTTATTTGTTTATTGAAATGAAGTCGACCAGTTGCATGCCCTTCCTTCCATTATCCGTCACCGAGACCAACTGAAGAAAGTTCTGAGGTCGACCTTGTAAAGATAAGGATTCAGGTCTGTCTGCTGTTTACCATTGCTCCTGCGCACACTGCCCTTCTCTCCACATTTATGTGTTTGTTTGTTTGTCTATCTAATCTTTTGGGTTTTTATTTCTAATGAGGTCGACCAGTTGTCTATTTATTATTTTTTTTACTACGCATCAAGCTGCGCTGCTTGTCTTTGCTCCTGTGTGCTCGCGAGCTCTCGCTTTTTCCACTTATTTTTATTTTTGATTTATTTTGTCAATTTAAAAAAAAGAATACGCATCGTGCTGTGCTGTTTGTGTTTGCTTGAGTGCATTCGCGCTCTCTCGCTTTCTCCACTTTACAATTTTTTTGTTATTATTTATCTATTCCTGAGAGTTTATCTTATTTTTTATTTGTTTATTTAAATGAAGTCGACCATTTGCCTGCCCTTCCTTCCATTATCCGTCACCGAGACAAACTGAACAAAGTTCTGAGGTCGACCTTGTAAAGATAAGGATTCAGGTCTGTCTGCTGTTTACCTTTGCTCCTGCGCGCACTGGCTTCTCTCCACATTTATGTGTTTGTTTGTTTGTCTATCTAATCTTTTGGGTTTTTATTTCTAATGAGGTCGACCAGTTGTCTATTTATTATTTTTTTTACTACGCATCAAGCTGCGCTGCTTGTCTTTGCTCCTGTGTGCTCGCGCACTCTCGCCTTTTCCACTTATTTTTATTTTTGATTTATTTTTGATTTATTTTGTCAATTTAAAAAAAAATACGCATCATGCTGTGCTGTTTGTGTTTGCTTGAGTGCATTCGCGCGCTCTCGCTTTCTCCATTTTACAATTTTTTTGTTATTATTTAACTATTCCTGAGAGTTTATCTTATTTTTTATTTGTTTATTTAAATGAAGTCGACCAGTTGCCTGCCCTTCCTTCCATTATCCGTCACCGAGACAAACTGAACAAAGTTCTGAGGTCGACCTTGTAAAGATAAGGATTCAGGTCTGTCTGCTGTTTACCTTTGCTCCTGCGCGCACTGCCCTTCTCTCCACATTTATGTGTTTGTTTGTTTGTCTATCTAATCTTTTGGGTATTTATTTCTAATGAGGTCGACCAGTTGTCTATTTATTATTTTTTTTTTCTACGCATCAAGCTGCGCTGCTTGTCTTTACTCCTGTGTGCTCGCGCACTCTCGCCTTTTCCACTTATTTTTATTTTTGATTTATTTTGATTTATTTTGTCAATTTAAAAAAAATACGCATCGTGCTGTGCTGTTTGTGTTTGCTTGAGTGCATTCACGCGCTCTCGCTTTCTCCACTTTACAATTTTTTTGTTATTATTTATCTATTCCTGAGAGTTTATCTTATTTTTTATTTGTTTATTTAAATGAAGTCGACCAGTTGCCTGCCCTTCCTTCCATTATCCTTCACCGAGACAAACTGAACAAAGTTCTGTGGTCGACCTTGTAAAGATAAGGATTCAGGTCTGTCTGCTGGTTACCTTTGCTCCTTCGCGCCCTGCCCTTCTCTCCACATTTATGTGTTTGTTTGTTTGTCTATCTAATCTTTTGGGTTTTTATTTCTAATGAGGTCGACCAGTTGTCTATTTATTATTTTTTTTACTACGCATCAAGCTGCGCTGCTTGTCTTTGCTCCTGTGTGCTCGCGCACTCTCGCCTTTTCCACTTATTTTTATTTTTTATTTATTTTTTATTTATTTTGTCAATTTAAAAAAATATACGCATCGTGCTGTGCTGTTTTTGCTTGCTTGAGTGCATTCGCGCGCTCTCGCTTTCTCCACTTTACAATTTTTTTGTTATTATTTATCTATTCCTGAGAGTTTATCTTATTTTTTATTTGTTTATTTAAATGAAGTCGTCCAGTTGCCTGCCCTTCCTTCCATTATCCGTCACCGAGACAAACTGAACAAAGTTCTGAGGTCGACCTTGTAAAGATAAGTATTCAGGTCTGTCTGCTGGTTACCTTTGCTCCTGCGCGCCCTGCCCTTCTCTCCACATTTATGTGTTTGTTTGTTTGTCTATCTAATCTTTTGGGTTTTTATTTCTAATGAGGTCGACCAGTTGTCTATTTATTATTTTTTTTTACTACGCATCAAGCTGCGCTGCTTGTCTTTGCTCCTGTGTGCTCGCGCACTCTCGCCTTTTCCACTTATTTTTATTTTTGATTTATTTTTGATTTATTTCGTCAATTTTAAAAAAAATACGCATCGTGCTGTGCTGTTTGTGTTTGCTTGAGTGCATTCGCGCGCTCTCGCTTTCTCCACTTTACAATTTTTTTGTTATTATTTATCTATTCCTGAGAGTTTATCTTATTTTTTATTTGTTTATTTAAATGAAGTCGACCAGTTGCCTGCCCTTCCTTCCATTATCCGTCACCGAGACAAACTGAACAAAGTTCTGAGGTCGACCTTGTAAAGATAAGGATTCAGGTCTGTCTGCTGTTTACCTTTGCTCCTGCGCGCACTGCCCTTCTCTCCACATTTATGTGTTTGTTTGTTTGTCTATCTAATCTTTTGGGTTTTTATTTCTAATTAGGTCGACCAGTTGTCTATTTATTATTTTTTTTACTACGCATCAAGCTGCGCTGCTTGTCTTTGCTCCTGTGTGCTCGCGCACTCTCGCCTTTTCCACTTATTTTTATTTTTG
>NW_025958175.1:0-36116 GCF_023159225.1 Perognathus longimembris pacificus | reverse complement strand
ATTTGTTTATTTAAATGAAGTCGACCAGTTGCCTGCCCTTCCTTCCATTATCCGTCACCCAGACAAACTGAACAAAGTTCTGAGGTCGACCTTGTAAAGATAAGGATTCAGGTCTGTCTGCTGTTTACCTTTGCTCCTGCGCGCACTGCCCTTCTCTCCACATTTATGTGTTTGTTTGTTTGTCTATCTAATCTTTTGGGTTTTTATTTCTAATGAGGTCGACCAGTTGTCTATTTATTATTTTTTTTACTACGCATCAAGCTGCGCTGCTTGTCTTTGCTCCTGTGTGCTCGCGCACTCTCGTCTTTTCCACTTATTTTTATTTTTGATTTATTTTTGATTTATTTTGTCAATTTAAAAAAAATACGCATCCTGCTGTGCTGTTTGTGTTTGCTTGAGTGCATTCGCGCGCTCTCGCTTTCTCCACTTTACAATTTTTTTGTTATTATTTATCTATTCCTGAGAGTTTATCTTATTTTTTATTTGTTTATTTAAATGAAGTCGACCAGTTGCCTGCCCTTCCTTCCATTATCCGTCACCGAGACAAACTGAACAAAATTCTGAGGTCGACCTTGTAAAGATAAGGATTCAGGTCTGTCTGCTGTTTACCTTTGCTCCTGCACGCACTACCCTTCTCTCCACATTTATGTGTTTGTTTGTTTGTCTATCTAATCTTTTGGGTTTTTATTTCTAATGAGGTCGACCAGTTGTCTATTTATTATTTTTTTTACTACGCATCAAGCTGCGCTGCTTGTCTTTGCTCCTGTGTGCTCGCGCACTCTCGCCTTTTCCACTTATTTTTACCTTTGATTTATTTATGATTTATTTTGTCAATTTAAAAAAAAATACGCATCGTGCTGTGCTGTTTGTGTTTGCTTGAGTGCATTCGCGCGATCTCGCTTTCTCCACTTTACAATTTTTTTGTTATTATTTATCTATTCCTGAGAGTTTATCTTATTTTTTATTTGTTTATTTAAATGAAGTCGACCAGTTGCCTGCCCTTCCTTCCATTATCCATCACCGAGACAAACTGAACAAAGTTCTGAGGTCGACCTTGTAAAGATAAGGATTCAGGTCTGTCTGCTGTTTACCTTTGCTCCTGCCCGCACTGCCCTTCTCTCCACATTTATGTGTTTGTTTGTTTGTCTATCTAATCTTTTGGGTTTTTATTTCTAATGAGGTCGACCAGTTGTCTATTTATAATTTTTTTTACTACGCATCAAGCTTCGCTGCTTGTCTTTGCTCCTGTGTGCTCGCGCACTCTCGCCTTTTCCACTTATTTTTATTTTTGATTTATTTTTGATTTATTTTGTCCATTTAAAAAAAAATACGCATCGTGCTGTGCTGTTTGTGTTTGCTTGAGTGCATTCGCGCGCTCTCGCTTTCTCCACTTTACAAATTTTGTTATTATTTATCTATTCCTGAGAGTTTATCTTAATTTTTATTTGTTTATTTAAATGAAGGCGACCAGTTGCCTGCCCTTCCTTCCATTATCCGTCACCAAGACAAACTGACCAAAGTTCTGTGGTCGACCTTGTAAAGATAAGGATTCAGGTCTGTCTGCTGTTTACCTTTGCTCCTGCGCGCACTGCCCTTCTCTCCACATTTATGTGTTTGTTTGTTTGTCTATCTAATCTTTTGGGTTTTTATTTCTAATGAGGTCGACCAGTTGTCTATTTATTATTTTTTTTTACTACGCATCAAGCTGCGCTGCTTGTCTTTGCTCCTGTGTGCTCGCGCACTCTCGCCTTTTCCACTTATTTTTAGTTTTGATTTATTTTTGATTTATTTTGTCAATTTAAAAAAAATACGCATCGTGCTGTGCTGTTTGTGTTTGCTTGAGTGCATTCGCGCGCTCTCGCGTTCTGCACTTTACAATTTTTTTGTTATTATTTATCTATTCCTGAGAGTTTATCGTATTTTTTATTTGTTTATTTAAATGAAGTCGACCAATTGCCTGCCCTTCCTTCCATTATCCGTCACCGAGACAAACTGAACAAAGTTCTGAGGTCGACCTTTTAAAGATAAGGATTCAGGTCTGTCTGCTGTTTACCTTTGATCCTGCGCGCACTGCCCTTCTCTCCACATTTATGTGTTTGTTTGTTTGTCTATCTAATCTTTTGGGTTTTTATTTCTAATGAGGTCGACCAGTTGTCTATTTATTATTTTTTTTACTACGCATCAAGCTGCGCTGCTTGTCTTTGCTCCTGTGTGCTCGCGCACTCTCGCCTTTTCCACTTATTTTTATTTTTGATTTATTTTTGATTTATTTTGTCAATTTAAAAAAAATACGCATCGTGCTGTGCTGTTTGTGTTTGCTTGAGTGCATTCGCACGCTCTCGCTTTCTCCACTTTACAATTTTTTTGTTATTATTTATCTATTCCTGAGAGTTTATCTTATTTTTTATTTGTTTATTTAAATGAAGTCGACCAGTTGCCTGCCCTTCCTTCCATTATCCGTCACCGAGACAAACTGAACAAAGTTCTGAGGTCGACCTTGTAAAGATAAGGATTCAGGTCTGTCTGCTGTTTACCTTTGCTCCTGCGCGCACTGCCCTTTTCTCCACATTTATGTGTTTGTTTGTTTGTCTATCTAATCTTTTGGGTTTTTATTTCTAATGAGGTCGACCAGTTGTCTGTTTATTATTTTTTTTACTACGCATCAAGCTGCGCTGCTTGTCTTTGCTCCTGTGTGCTCGCGCACTCTAGCCTTTTCCACTTATTTTTATTTTTGATTTATTTTTTATTTATTTTGTCAATTTTAAAAAAAAAATACGCATCGTGCTGTGCTGTTTCTGTTTGCTTGAGTGCATTCGCGCTCTCGCTTTCTCCACTTTACAATTTTTTTGTTATTATTTATCTATTCCTGAGAGTTTATCTTATTTTTTATTTGTTTATTTAAATGAAGTCGACCAGTTGCCTGCCCTTCCTTCGATTATCCGTCACCGAGACAAACTGAACAAAGTTCTGAGGTCGACCTTGTAAAGATAAGGATTCAGGTCTGTCTGCTGTTTACCTTTGCTCCTGCGCGCACTGCCCTTCTCTCCACATTTATGTGTTTGTTTGTTTGTCTATCTAATCTTTTGGGTTTTTATTTCTAATGAGGTCGACCAGTTGTCTATTTATTATTTTTTTTACTACGCATCAAGCTGCGCTGCTTGTCTTTGCTCCTGTGTGCTCGCGCACTCTCGCCTTTTCCACTTATTTTTATTTTTGATTTATTTTTGATTTATTTTGTCAATTTAAAAAAAATACGCATCGTACTGTGCTGTTTGTGTTTGCTTGAGTGCATTCGCACGCTCTCGCTTTCTCCACTTTACAATTTTTTTGTTATTATTTATCTATTCCTGAGAGTTTATCTTATTTTTTATTTGTTTATTTAAATGAAGTCGACCAGTTGCCTGCCCTTCCTTCCATTATCCGTCACCGAGACAAACTGAACAAAGTTCTGAGGTCGACCTTGTAAAGATAAGGATTCAGGTCTGTCTGCTGTTTACCTTTGCTCCTGCGCGCACTGCCCTTCTCTCCACATTTATGTGTTTGTTTGATTGTCTATCTAATCTTTTGGGTTTTTATTTCTAATGAGGTCGACCAGTTGTCTATTTATTATTTTTTTTACTACGCATCAAGCTGCGCTTCTTGTATTTGCTCCTGTGTGCTCGCGCACACTCGACTTTTCCACTTATTTTTATTTTTGATTTATTTTTGATTTATTTTGTCAATTTTAAAAAAAAATACGCATCGTGCTGTGCAGTTTGTGTTTGCTTGAGTCCATTCGCGCGCTCTCGCTTTCTCCACTTTACAATTTTTTTGTTATTATTTATCTATTCCTGAGAGTTTATCTTAATTTTATTTGTTTATTTAAATGAAGGCGACCAGTTGCCTGCCCTTCCTTCCATTATCCGTCACCGAGACATACTGACCAAAGTTCTGTGGTCGACCTTGTAAAGATAAGGATTCAGGTCTGTCTGCTGTTTACCTTTGCTCCTGCGCGCACTGCCCTTCTCTCCACATTTATGTGTTTGTTTGTTTGTCTATCTAATCTTTTGGGTTTTTATTTCTAATGAGGTCGACCAGTTGTCTATTTATTATTTTTTTTACTACGCATCAAGCTGCGCTGCTTGTATTTGCTCCTGTGTGCTCGCGCACACTCGACTTTTCCACTTATTTTTATTTTTGATTTATTTTTGATTTATTTTGTCAATTTTAAAAAAAAATACGCATCGTGCTGTGCAGTTTGTGTTTGCTTGAGTCCATTCGCGCGCTCTCGCTTTCTCCACTTTACAATTTTTTTGTTATTATTTATCTATTCCTGAGAGTTTATCTTATTTTTTATTTGTTTATTTAAATGAAGTCGACCAGTTGCCTGCCCTTCCTTCGATTATCCGTCACCGAGACAAACTGAACAAAGTTCTGAGGTCGACCTTGTAAAGATAAGGATTCAGGTCTGTCTGCTGTTTACCTTTGCTCCTGCGCGCACTGCCCTTCTCTCCACATTTATGTGTTTGTTTGTTTGTCTATCTAATCTTTTGGGTTTTTATTTCTAATGAGGTCGACCAGTTGTCTATTTATTATTTTTTTTACTACGCATCAAGCTGCGCTGCTTGTCTTTGCTCCTGTGTGCTCGCGCACTCTCGCCTTTTCCACTTATTTTTATTTTTGATTTATTTTTGATTTATTTTGTCAATTTAAAAAAAATACGCATCGTACTGTGCTGTTTGTGTTTGCTTGAGTGCATTCGCACGCTCTCGCTTTCTCCACTTTACAATTTTTTTGTTATTATTTATCTATTCCTGAGAGTTTATCTTATTTTTTATTTGTTTATTTAAATGAAGTCGACCAGTTGCCTGCCCTTCCTTCCATTATCCGTCACCGAGACAAACTGAACAAAGTTCTGAGGTCGACCTTGTAAAGATAAGGATTCAGGTCTGTCTGCTGTTTACCTTTGCTCCTGCGCGCACTGCCCTTCTCTCCACATTTATGTGTTTGTTTGATTGTCTATCTAATCTTTTGGGTTTTTATTTCTAATGAGGTCGACCAGTTGTCTATTTATTATTTTTTTTACTACGCATCAAGCTGCGCTTCTTGTATTTGCTCCTGTGTGCTCGCGCACACTCGACTTTTCCACTTATTTTTATTTTTGATTTATTTTTGATTTATTTTGTCAATTTTAAAAAAAAATACGCATCGTGCTGTGCAGTTTGTGTTTGCTTGAGTCCATTCGCGCGCTCTCGCTTTCTCCACTTTACAATTTTTTTGTTATTATTTATCTATTCCTGAGAGTTTATCTTAATTTTATTTGTTTATTTAAATGAAGGCGACCAGTTGCCTGCCCTTCCTTCCATTATCCGTCACCGAGACATACTGACCAAAGTTCTGTGGTCGACCTTGTAAAGATAAGGATTCAGGTCTGTCTGCTGTTTACCTTTGCTCCTGCGCGCACTGCCCTTCTCTCCACATTTATGTGTTTGTTTGTTTGTCTATCTAATCTTTTGGGTTTTTATTTCTAATAAGGTCGACCAGTTGTCTATTTATTATTTTTTTTACTACGCATCAAGCTGCGCTGCTTGTATTTGCTCCTGTGTGCTCGCGCACACTCGACTTTTCCACTTATTTTTATTTTTGATTTATTTTTGATTTATTTTGTCAATTTTAAAAAAAAATACGCATCGTGCTGTGCAGTTTGTGTTTGCTTGAGTCCATTCGCGCGCTCTCGCTTTCTCCACTTTACAATTTTTTTGTTATTATTTATCTATTCCTGAGAGTTTATCTTAATTTTATTTGTTTATTTAAATGAAGGCGACCAGTTGCCTGCCCTTCCTTCCATTATCCGTCACCGAGACATACTGACCAAAGTTCTGTGGTCGACCTTGTAAAGATAAGGATTCAGGTCTGTCTGCTGTTTACCTTTGCTCCTGCGCGCACTGCCCTTCTCTCCACATTTATGTCTTTGTTTGTTTGTCTATCTAATCTTTTGGGTTTTTATTTCTAATGAGGTCGACCAGTTGTCTATTTATTATTTTTTTTACTACGCATCAAGCTGCGCTGCTTGTCTTTGCTCCTGTGTGCTCGCGCACTCTCGTCTTTTCCACTTATTTTTATTTTTGATTTATTTTTGATTTATTTTGTCAATTTAAAAAAAATACGCATCGTGCTGTGCTGTTTGTGTTTGCTTGAGTGCATTCGCGCGCTCTCGCTTTCTCCACTTTACAAATTTTTTTATTATTTATCTATTCCTGAGAGTTTATCTTATTTTTATTTGTTTATTTAAATGAAGGCGACCAGTTGCCTGCCCTTCCTTCCATTATCCGTCACCGAGACATACTGACCAAAGTTCTGTGGTCGACCTTGTAAAGATAAGGATTCAGGTCTGTCTGCTGTTTACCTTTGCTCCTGCGCGCTCTGCCCTTCTCTCCACATTTATGTGTTTGTTTGTTTGTCTATCTAATCTTTTGGGTTTTTATTTCTAATGAGGTCGACCAGTTGTCTATTTATTATTTTTTTTACTACGCATCAAGCTGCGATGCTTGTCTTTGCTCCTGTGTGCTCGCGCACTCTCGCCTTTTCCACTTATTTTTATTTTTGATATATTTTTGATTTATTTTGTCAATTTAAAAAAAATACGCATCGTGCTGTGCTGTTTGTGTTTACTTGAGTGCATTCGCGCGCTCTCGCTTTCTCCACTTTACAATTTTTTGTTATTATCTATCTATTCCTGAGAGTTTATCTTATTTTTTATTTGTTTATTTAAATGAAGTCGACCAGTTGCCTGCCCTTCCTTCCATTATCCGTCACCGAGACAAACTGAACAAAGTTCTGAGGTCGACCTTGTAAAGATAAGGGTTCAGGTCTGTCTGCTGTTTACCTTTGCTCCTGCACGCACTACCCTTCTCTCCACATTTATGTGTTTGTTTGTTTGTCTATCTAATCTTTTGGGTTTTTATTTCTAATGAGGTCGACCAGTTGTCTATTTATTATTTTTTTTACTACGCATCAAGCTGCGCTGCTTGTCTTTGCTCCTGTGTGCTCGCGCACTCTCGCCTTTTCCACTTATTTTTACCTTTGATTTATTTATGATTTATTTTGTCAATTTAAAAAAAATACGCATCGTGCTGTGCTGTTTGTGTTTGCTTGAGTGCATTCGCGCGATCTCGCTTTCTCCACTTTACAATTTTTTTGTTATTATTTATCTATTCCTGAGAGTTTATCTTATTTTTTATTTGTTTATTTAAATGAAGTCGACCAGTTGCCTGCCCTTCCTTCCATTATCCGTCACCGAGACAAACTGAACAAAGTTCTGAGGTCGACCTTGTAAAGATAAGGATTCAGGTCTGTCTGCTGTTTACCTTTGCTCCTGCCCGCACTGCCCTTCTCTCCACATTTATGTGTTTGTTTGTTTGTCTATCTAATCTTTTGGGTTTTTATTTCTAATGAGGTCGACCAGTTGTCTATTTATAATTTTTTTTACTACGCATCAAGCTTCGCTGCTTGTCTTTGCTCCTGTGTGCTCGCGCACTCTCGCCTTTTCCACTTATTTTTATTTTTGATTTATTTTTGATTTATTTTGTCCATTTAAAAAAAAATACGCATCGTGCTGTGCTGTTTGTGTTTGCTTGAGTGCATTCGCGCGCTCTCGCTTTCTCCACTTTACAAATTTTGTTATTATTTATCTATTCCTGAGAGTTTATCTTAATTTTTATTTGTTTATTTAAATGAAGTCGACCAGTTGCCTGCCCTTCCTTCCATTATCCGTCACCGAGACAAACTGAACAAAGTTCTGAGGTCGACCTTGTAAAGATAAGGATTCAGGTCTGTCTGCTGTTTACCTTTGCTCCTGCGCGCACTGCCCTTCTCTCCACATTTATGTGTTTGTTTGTTTGTCTATCTAATCTTTTGGGTTTTTATTTCTAATGACTTCGACCAGTTATCTATTTATTATTTTTTTTACTACGCATCAAGCTGCGCTGCTTGTCTTTGCTCCTGTGTGCTCGCGCACTCTCGCCTTTTCCACTTATTTTTATTTTTGATTTATTTTGTCAATTTTAAAAACAATACGCATCGTGCTGTGCTGTTTGTGTTTGCTTGAGTAGCACTCGCGCGCTCTCGCTTTCTCCACTTTACAATTTTTTTTGTTATTATTTATCTATTCCTGAGAGTTTATCTTATTTTTTATTTGTTTATTTAAATGAAGTCGACCAGTTGCCTGCCCTTCCTTCCATTATCCGTCACCGAGACAAACTGAACAAAGTTCTGAGGTCGACCTTGTAAAGATAAGGATTCAGGTCTGTCTGCTGTTTACCTTTGCTCCTGCGCGCACTGCCCTTCTCTCCACATTTATGTGTTTGTTTGTTTGTCTATCTAATCTTTTGGGTTTTTATTTCTAATGAGGTAGACCAGTTGTCTATTTATTATTTTTTTTACTACGCATCAAGCTGCGCTGCTTGTCTTTGCTCCTGTGTGCTCGCACACTCTAGCCTTTTCCACTTATTTTTATTTTTGTTTTATTTTTTATTTATTTTGTCAATTTAAAAAAATACGCATCGTGCTGTGATGTTTGTGTTTGCTTGAGTGCATTCGCGCGCTCTCGCTTTCTCCACTTTACAATTTTTTTGTTATTATCTATCTATTCCTGAGAGTTTATCTTATTTTTTATTTGTTTATTTAAATGAAGTCGACCAGTTGCCTGCCCTTCCTTCCATTATCCGTCACCGAGACAAACTGAACAAAGTTCTGAGGTCGACCTTGTAAAGATAAGGATTCAGGTCTGTCTGCTCTTTACCTTTGCTCCTTCACGCACTGCCCTTCTCTCCACATTTATGTGTTTGTTTGTTTGTCTATCTAATCTTTTGGGTTTTTATTTCTAATGAGGTCGACCAGTTGTCTATTTATTATTTTTTTTACTACGCATCAAGCTGCGATGCTTGTCTTTGCTCCTGTGTGCTCGCGCACTCTCGCCTTTTCCACTTATTTTTATCTTTGATTTATTTTTGATTTATTTTGTCAATTAAAAAAAAATACGCATCGTGCTGTGCTGTTTGTGTTTGCTTGAGTGCATTCGCACGCTCTCGCTTTCTCCACTTTACAATTTTTTTGTTATTATTTATCTATTCCTGAGAGTTTATCTTATTTTTTATTTGTTTATTTAAATGAAGTCGACCAGTTGCCTGCCCTTCCTTCCATTATCCGTCACCGAGACAAACTGAACAAAGTTCTGAGGTCGACCTTGTAAAGATAAGGATTCAGGTCTGTCTGCTGTTTACGTTTGCTCCTGCGCGCTCTGCCCTTCTCTCCACATTTATGTGTTTGTTTGTTTTTCTATCTAATCTTTTGGGTTTTTATTTCTAATGAGGTCGACCAGTTGTCTATTTATTATTTTTTTTACTACGCATCAAGCTGCGCTGCTTGTCTTTGCTCCTGTGTGCTCGCGCACTCTCGCCTTTTCCACTTATTTTTATTTTTGATTTATTTTTGATTTATTTTGTCAATTTAAAAAAATACGCATCGTGCTGTGCTGTTTGTGTTTGCTTGAGTGCATTCGCGCGATCTCGCTTTCTCCACTTTACAATTTTTTTGTTATTATTTATCTATTCCTGAGAGTTTATCTTATTTTTTGTTTATTTAAATTTAGTCGACCAGTTGCCTGCCCTTCCTTCCATTATCCGTCACCGAGACAAACTGAACAAAGTTCTGAGGTCGACCTTGTAAAGATAAGGATTCAGGTCTGTCTGCTGTTTACCTTTGCTCCTGCGCGCTCTGCCCTTCTCTCCACATTTATGTGTTTGTTTGTTTGTCTATCTAATCTTTTGGGTTTTTATTTCTAATGAGGTCGACCAGTTGTCTATTTATTATTTTTTTTACTACGCATCAAGCTGCGCTGCTTGTCTTTGCTCCTGTGTGCTCGCGCACTCTCGCCTTTTCCACTTATTTTTATTTTTGATTTATTTTTGATTTATTTTGTCAATTTAAAAAAAATACGCATCGTGCTGTGCTGTTTGTGTTTACTTGAGTGCATTCGCGCGCTCTCGCTTTCTCCACTTTACAATTTTTTGTTATTATCTATCTATTCCTGAGAGTTTATCTTATTTTTTATTTGTTTATTTAAATGAAGTCGACCAGTTGCCTGCCCTTCCTTCCATTATCCGTCACCGAGACAAACTGAACAAAGTTCTGAGGTCGACCTTGTAAAGATAAGGGTTCAGGTTTGTCTGCTGTTTACCTTTGCTCCTGCACGCACTACCCTTCTCTCCACATTTATGTGTTTGTTTGTTTGTCTATCTAATCTTTTGGGTTTTTATTTCTAATGAGGTCGACCAGTTGTCTATTTATTATTTTTTTTACTACGCATCAAGCTGCGCTGCTTGTCTTTGCTCCTGTGTACTCGCGCACTCTCGCCTTTTCCACTTATTTTTACCTTTGATTTATTTATGATTTATTTTGTCAATTTAAAAAAAAATACGCATCGTGCTGTGCTGTTTGTGTTTGCTTGAGTGCATTCGCGCGATCTCGCTTTCTCCACTTTACAATTTTTTTGTTATTATTTATCTATTCCTGAGAGTTTATCTTATTTTTTATTTGTTTATTTAAATGAAGTCGACCAGTTGCCTGCCCTTCCTTCCATTATCCATCACCGAGACAAACTGAACAAAGTTCTGAGGTCGACCTTGTAAAGATAAGGATTCAGGTCTGTCTGCTGTTTACCTTTGCTCCTGCCCGCACTGCCCTTCTCTCCACATTTATGTGTTTGTTTGTTTGTCTATCTAATCTTTTGGGTTTTTATTTCTAATGAGGTCGACCAGTTGTCTATTTATAATTTTTTTTACTACGCATCAAGCTTCGCTGCTTGTCTTTGCTCCTGTGTGCTCGCGCACTCTCGCCTTTTCCACTTATTTTTATTTTTGATTTATTTTTGATTTATTTTGTCCATTTAAAAAAAATACGCATCGTGCTGTGCTGTTTGTGTTTGCTTGAGTGCATTCGCGCGCTCTCGCTTTCTCCACTTTACAAATTTTGTTATTATTTATCTATTCCTGAGAGTTTATCTTAATTTTTATTTGTTTATTTAAATGAAGTCGACCAGTTGCCTGCCCTTCCTTCCATTATCCGTCACCGAGACAAACTGAACAAAGTTCTGAGGTCGACCTTGTAAAGATAAGGATTCAGGTCTGTCTGCTGTTTACCTTTGCTCCTGCGCGCACTGCCCTTCTCTCCACATTTATGTGTTTGTTTGTTTGTCTATCTAATCTTTTGGGTTTTTATTTCTAATGACTTCGACCAGTTATCTATTTATTATTTTTTTTACTACGCATCAAGCTGCGCTGCTTGTCTTTGCTCCTGTGTGCTCGCGCACTCTCACATTTTCCACTTATTTTTATTTTTGATTTATTTTTGATTTATTTTGTCAATTTAAAAAAAATACGCATCGTGCTGTGCTGTTTGTGTTTGCTTGAGTGCATTCGCGCGCTCTCGCTTTCTCCACTTTACAATTTTTTGTTATTATCTATCTATTCCTGAGAGTTTATCTTATTTTTTATTTGTTTATTTAAATGAAGTCGACCAGTTGCCTGCCCTTCCTTCCATTATCCGTCACCGAGACAAACTGAACAAAGTTCTGAGGTCGACCTTGTAAAGATAAGGGTTCAGGTCTGTCTGCTGTTTACCTTTGCTCCTGCACGCACTACCCTTCTCTCCACATTTATGTGTTTGTTTGTTTGTCTATCTAATCTTTTGGGTTTTTATTTCTAATGAGGTCGACCAGTTGTCTATTTATTATTTTTTTTACTACGCATCAAGCTGCGCTGCTTGTCTTTGCTCCTGTGTGCTCGCGCACTCTCGCCTTTTCCACTTATTTTTACCTTTGATTTATTTATGATTTATTTTGTCAATTTAAAAAAAATACGCATCGTGCTGTGCTGTTTGTGTTTGCTTGAGTGCATTCGCGCGATCTCGCTTTCTCCACTTTACAATTTTTTTGTTATTATTTATCTATTCCTGAGAGTTTATCTTATTTTTTATTTGTTTATTTAAATGAAGTCGACCAGTTGCCTGCCCTTCCTTCCATTATCCGTCACCGAGACAAACTGAACAAAGTTCTGAGGTCGACCTTGTAAAGATAAGGATTCAGGTCTGTCTGCTGTTTACCTTTGCTCCTGCCCGCACTGCCCTTCTCTCCACATTTATGTGTTTGTTTGTTTGTCTATCTAATCTTTTGGGTTTTTATTTCTAATGAGGTCGACCAGTTGTCTATTTATAATTTTTTTTACTACGCATCAAGCTTCGCTGCTTGTCTTTGCTCCTGTGTGCTCGCGCACTCTCGCCTTTTCCACTTATTTTTATTTTTGATTTATTTTTGATTTATTTTGTCCATTTAAAAAAAAATACGCATCGTGCTGTGCTGTTTGTGTTTGCTTGAGTGCATTCGCGCGCTCTCGCTTTCTCCACTTTACAAATTTTGTTATTATTTATCTATTCCTGAGAGTTTATCTTAATTTTTATTTGTTTATTTAAATGAAGTCGACCAGTTGCCTGCCCTTCCTTCCATTATCCGTCACCGAGACAAACTGAACAAAGTTCTGAGGTCGACCTTGTAAAGATAAGGATTCAGGTCTGTCTGCTGTTTACCTTTGCTCCTGCGCGCACTGCCCTTCTCTCCACATTTATGTGTTTGTTTGTTTGTCTATCTAATCTTTTGGGTTTTTATTTCTAATGACTTCGACCAGTTATCTATTTATTATTTTTTTTACTACGCATCAAGCTGCGCTGCTTGTCTTTGCTCCTGTGTGCTCGCGCACTCTCGCCTTTTCCACTTATTTTTATTTTTGATTTATTTTGTCAATTTTAAAAACAATACGCATCGTGCTGTGCTGTTTGTGTTTGCTTGAGTAGCACTCGCGCGCTCTCGCTTTCTCCACTTTACAATTTTTTTTGTTATTATTTATCTATTCCTGAGAGTTTATCTTATTTTTTATTTGTTTATTTAAATGAAGTCGACCAGTTGCCTGCCCTTCCTTCCATTATCCGTCACCGAGACAAACTGAACAAAGTTCTGAGGTCGACCTTGTAAAGATAAGGATTCAGGTCTGTCTGCTGTTTACCTTTGCTCCTGCGCGCACTGCCCTTCTCTCCACATTTATGTGTTTGTTTGTTTGTCTATCTAATCTTTTGGGTTTTTATTTCTAATGAGGTAGACCAGTTGTCTATTTATTATTTTTTTTACTACGCATCAAGCTGCGCTGCTTGTCTTTGCTCCTGTGTGCTCGCACACTCTAGCCTTTTCCACTTATTTTTATTTTTGTTTTATTTTTTATTTATTTTGTCAATTTAAAAAAATACGCATCGTGCTGTGATGTTTGTGTTTGCTTGAGTGCATTCGCGCGCTCTCGCTTTCTCCACTTTACAATTTTTTTGTTATTATCTATCTATTCCTGAGAGTTTATCTTATTTTTTATTTGTTTATTTAAATGAAGTCGACCAGTTGCCTGCCCTTCCTTCCATTATCCGTCACCGAGACAAACTGAACAAAGTTCTGAGGTCGACCTTGTAAAGATAAGGATTCAGGTCTGTCTGCTCTTTACCTTTGCTCCTTCACGCACTGCCCTTCTCTCCACATTTATGTGTTTGTTTGTTTGTCTATCTAATCTTTTGGGTTTTTATTTCTAATGAGGTCGACCAGTTGTCTATTTATTATTTTTTTTACTACGCATCAAGCTGCGATGCTTGTCTTTGCTCCTGTGTGCTCGCGCACTCTCGCCTTTTCCACTTATTTTTATCTTTGATTTATTTTTGATTTATTTTGTCAATTTAAAAAAAATACGCATCGTGCTGTGCTGTTTGTGTTTGCTTGAGTGCATTCGCACGCTCTCGCTTTCTCCACTTTACAATTTTTTTGTTATTATTTATCTATTCCTGAGAGTTTATCTTATTTTTTATTTGTTTATTTAAATGAAGTCGACCAGTTGCCTGCCCTTCCTTCCATTATCCGTCACCGAGACAAACTGAACAAAGTTCTGAGGTCGACCTTGTAAAGATAAGGATTCAGGTCTGTCTGCTGTTTACGTTTGCTCCTGCGCGCTCTGCCCTTCTCTCCACATTTATGTGTTTGTTTGTTTTTCTATCTAATCTTTTGGGTTTTTATTTCTAATGAGGTCGACCAGTTGTCTATTTATTATTTTTTTTACTACGCATCAAGCTGCGCTGCTTGTCTTTGCTCCTGTGTGCTCGCGCACTCTCGCCTTTTCCACTTATTTTTATTTTTGATTTATTTTTGATTTATTTTGTCAATTTAAAAAAATACGCATCGTGCTGTGCTGTTTGTGTTTGCTTGAGTGCATTCGCGCGATCTCGCTTTCTCCACTTTACAATTTTTTTGTTATTATTTATCTATTCCTGAGAGTTTATCTTATTTTTTGTTTATTTAAATTTAGTCGACCAGTTGCCTGCCCTTCCTTCCATTATCCGTCACCGAGACAAACTGAACAAAGTTCTGAGGTCGACCTTGTAAAGATAAGGATTCAGGTCTGTCTGCTGTTTACCTTTGCTCCTGCGCGCTCTGCCCTTCTCTCCACATTTATGTGTTTGTTTGTTTGTCTATCTAATCTTTTGGGTTTTTATTTCTAATGAGGTCGACCAGTTGTCTATTTATTATTTTTTTTACTACGCATCAAGCTGCGCTGCTTGTCTTTGCTCCTGTGTGCTCGCGCACTCTCGCCTTTTCCACTTATTTTTATTTTTGATTTATTTTTGATTTATTTTGTCAATTTAAAAAAAATACGCATCGTGCTGTGCTGTTTGTGTTTACTTGAGTGCATTCGCGCGCTCTCGCTTTCTCCACTTTACAATTTTTTGTTATTATCTATCTATTCCTGAGAGTTTATCTTATTTTTTATTTGTTTATTTAAATGAAGTCGACCAGTTGCCTGCCCTTCCTTCCATTATCCGTCACCGAGACAAACTGAACAAAGTTCTGAGGTCGACCTTGTAAAGATAAGGGTTCAGGTTTGTCTGCTGTTTACCTTTGCTCCTGCACGCACTACCCTTCTCTCCACATTTATGTGTTTGTTTGTTTGTCTATCTAATCTTTTGGGTTTTTATTTCTAATGAGGTCGACCAGTTGTCTATTTATTATTTTTTTTACTACGCATCAAGCTGCGCTGCTTGTCTTTGCTCCTGTGTACTCGCGCACTCTCGCCTTTTCCACTTATTTTTACCTTTGATTTATTTATGATTTATTTTGTCAATTTAAAAAAAAATACGCATCGTGCTGTGCTGTTTGTGTTTGCTTGAGTGCATTCGCGCGATCTCGCTTTCTCCACTTTACAATTTTTTTGTTATTATTTATCTATTCCTGAGAGTTTATCTTATTTTTTATTTGTTTATTTAAATGAAGTCGACCAGTTGCCTGCCCTTCCTTCCATTATCCATCACCGAGACAAACTGAACAAAGTTCTGAGGTCGACCTTGTAAAGATAAGGATTCAGGTCTGTCTGCTGTTTACCTTTGCTCCTGCCCGCACTGCCCTTCTCTCCACATTTATGTGTTTGTTTGTTTGTCTATCTAATCTTTTGGGTTTTTATTTCTAATGAGGTCGACCAGTTGTCTATTTATAATTTTTTTTACTACGCATCAAGCTTCGCTGCTTGTCTTTGCTCCTGTGTGCTCGCGCACTCTCGCCTTTTCCACTTATTTTTATTTTTGATTTATTTTTGATTTATTTTGTCCATTTAAAAAAAATACGCATCGTGCTGTGCTGTTTGTGTTTGCTTGAGTGCATTCGCGCGCTCTCGCTTTCTCCACTTTACAAATTTTGTTATTATTTATCTATTCCTGAGAGTTTATCTTAATTTTTATTTGTTTATTTAAATGAAGTCGACCAGTTGCCTGCCCTTCCTTCCATTATCCGTCACCGAGACAAACTGAACAAAGTTCTGAGGTCGACCTTGTAAAGATAAGGATTCAGGTCTGTCTGCTGTTTACCTTTGCTCCTGCGCGCACTGCCCTTCTCTCCACATTTATGTGTTTGTTTGTTTGTCTATCTAATCTTTTGGGTTTTTATTTCTAATGACTTCGACCAGTTATCTATTTATTATTTTTTTTACTACGCATCAAGCTGCGCTGCTTGTCTTTGCTCCTGTGTGCTCGCGCACTCTCACATTTTCCACTTATTTTTATTTTTGATTTATTTTTGATTTATTTTGTCAATTTAAAAAAAATACGCATCGTGCTGTGCTGTTTGTGTTTGCTTGAGTGCATTCGCGCGCTCTCGCTTTCTCCACTTTACAATTTTTTGTTATTATCTATCTATTCCTGAGAGTTTATCTTATTTTTTATTTGTTTATTTAAATGAAGTCGACCAGTTGCCTGCCCTTCCTTCCATTATCCGTCACCGAGACAAACTGAACAAAGTTCTGAGGTCGACCTTGTAAAGATAAGGGTTCAGGTCTGTCTGCTGTTTACCTTTGCTCCTGCACGCACTACCCTTCTCTCCACATTTATGTGTTTGTTTGTTTGTCTATCTAATCTTTTGGGTTTTTATTTCTAATGAGGTCGACCAGTTGTCTATTTATTATTTTTTTTACTACGCATCAAGCTGCGCTGCTTGTCTTTGCTCCTGTGTGCTCGCGCACTCTCGCCTTTTCCACTTATTTTTACCTTTGATTTATTTATGATTTATTTTGTCAATTTAAAAAAAAATACGCATCGTGCTGTGCTGTTTGTGTTTGCTTGAGTGCATTCGCGCGATCTCGCTTTCTCCACTTTACAATTTTTTTGTTATTATTTATCTATTCCTGAGAGTTTATCTTATTTTTTATTTGTTTATTTAAATGAAGGCGACCAGTTGCCTGCCCTTCCTTCCATTATCCGTCACCAAGACAAACTGACCAAAGTTCTGTGGTCGACCTTGTAAAGATAAGGATTCAGGTCTGTCTGCTGTTTACCTTTGCTCCTGCGCGCACTGCCCTTCTCTCCACATTTATGTGTTTGTTTGTTTGTCTATCTAATCTTTTGGGTTTTTATTTCTAATGAGGTCGACCAGTTGTCTATTTATTATTTTTTTTTACTACGCATCAAGCTGCGCTGCTTGTCTTTGCTCCTGTGTGCTCGCGCACTCTCGCCTTTTCCACTTATTTTTAGTTTTGATTTATTTTTGATTTATTTTGTCAATTTAAAAAAAATACGCATCGTGCTGTGCTGTTTGTGTTTGCTTGAGTGCATTCGCGCGCTCTCGCGTTCTGCACTTTACAATTTTTTTGTTATTATTTATCTATTCCTGAGAGTTTATCGTATTTTTTATTTGTTTATTTAAATGAAGTCGACCAATTGCCTGCCCTTCCTTCCATTA
The DNA here is from genome assembly GCF_023159225.1 of Perognathus longimembris pacificus. Lineage (NCBI taxonomy): Eukaryota > Metazoa > Chordata > Mammalia > Rodentia > Heteromyidae > Perognathus > Perognathus longimembris. Next base: position 18,781 of record NW_025958175.1, on the reverse strand, counting down.
TCCGTCACCGAAACAAACTGAACAAAGTTCTGAGGTCGACCTTTTAAAGATAAGGATTCAGGTCTGTCTGCTGTTTACCTTTGATCCTGCGCGCACTGCCCTTCTCTCCACATTTATGTGTTTGTTTGTTTGTCTATCTAATCTTTTGGGTTTTTATTTCTAATGAGGTCGACCAGTTGTCTATTTATTATTTTTTTTACTACGCATCAAGCTGCGCTGCTTGTCTTTGCTCCTGTGTGCTCGCGCACTCTCGCCTTTTCCACTTATTTTTATTTTTGATTTATTTTTGATTTATTTTGTCAATTTAAAAAAAATACGCATCGTGCTGTGCTGTTTGTGTTTGCTTGAGTGTATTCGCACGCTCTCGCTTTCTCCACTTTACAATTTTTTTGTTATTATTTATCTATTCCTGAGAGTTTATCTTATTTTTTGTTTATTTAAATTTAGTCGACCAGTTGCCTGCCCTTCCTTCCATTATCCGTCACCGAGACAAACTGAACAAAGTTCTGAGGTCGACCTTGTAAAGATAAGGATTCAGGTCTGTCTGCTGTTTACCTTTGCTCCTGCGCGCTCTGCCCTTCTCTCCACATTTATGTGTTTGTTTGTTTGTCTATCTAATCTTTTGGGTTTTTATTTCTAATGAGGTCGACCAGTTGTCTATTTATTATTTTTTTTACTACGCATCAAGCTGCGCTGCTTGTCTTTGCTCCTGTGTGCTCGCGCACTCTCGCCTTTTCCACTTATTTATATTTTTGATTTATTTTTGATTTATTTTGTCAATTTAAAAAAAATACGCATCGTGCTGTGCTGTTTGTGTTTACTTGAGTGCATTCGCGCGCTCTCGCTTTCTCCACTTTACAATTTTTTGTTATTATCTATCTATTCCTGAGAGTTTATCTTATTTTTTATTTGTTTATTTAAATGAAGTCGACCAGTTGCCTGCCCTTCCTTCCATTATCCGTCACCGAGACAAACTGAACAAAGTTCTGAGGTCGACCTTGTAAAGATAAGGGTTCAGGTCTGTCTGCTGTTTACCTTTGCTCCTGCACGCACTACCCTTCTCTCCACATTTATGTGTTTGTTTGTTTGTCTATCTAATCTTTTGGGTTTTTATTTCTAATGAGGTCGACCAGTTGTCTATTTATTATTTTTTTTACTACGCATCAAGCTGCGCTGCTTGTCTTTGCTCCTGTGTGCTCGCGCACTCTCGCCTTTTCCACTTATTTTTACCTTTGATTTATTTATGATTTATTTTGTCAATTTAAAAAAAAATACGCATCGTGCTGTGCTGTTTGTGTTTGCTTGAGTGCATTCGCGCGATCTCGCTTTCTCCACTTTACAATTTTTTTGTTATTATTTATCTATTCCTGAGAGTTTATCTTATTTTTTATTTGTTTATTTAAATGAAGTCGACCAGTTGCCTGCCCTTCCTTCCATTATCCATCACCGAGACAAACTGAACAAAGTTCTGAGGTCGACCTTGTAAAGATAAGGATTCAGGTCTGTCTGCTGTTTACCTTTGCTCCTGCCCGCACTGCCCTTCTCTCCACATTTATGTGTTTGTTTGTTTGTCTATCTAATCTTTTGGGTTTTTATTTCTAATGAGGTCGACCAGTTGTCTATTTATAATTTTTTTTACTACGCATCAAGCTTCGCTGCTTGTCTTTGCTCCTGTGTGCTCGCGCACTCTCGCCTTTTCCACTTATTTTTATTTTTGATTTATTTTTGATTTATTTTGTCCATTTAAAAAAAAATACGCATCGTGCTGTGCTGTTTGTGTTTGCTTGAGTGCATTCGCGCGCTCTCGCTTTCTCCACTTTACAAATTTTGTTATTATTTATCTATTCCTGAGAGTTTATCTTAATTTTTATTTGTTTATTTAAATGAAGTCGACCAGTTGCCTGCCCTTCCTTCCATTATCCGTCACCGAGACAAACTGAACAAAGTTCTGAGGTCGACCTTGTAAAGATAAGGATTCAGGTCTGTCTGCTGTTTACCTTTGCTCCTGCGCGCACTGCCCTTCTCTCCACATTTATGTGTTTGTTTGTTTGTCTATCTAATCTTTTGGGTTTTTATTTCTAATGACTTCGACCAGTTATCTATTTATTATTTTTTTTACTACGCATCAAGCTGCGCTGCTTGTCTTTGCTCCTGTGTGCTCGCGCACTCTCGCATTTTCCACTTATTTTTATTTTTGATTTATTTTTGATTTATTTTGTCAATTTAAAAAAAAATACGCATCGTGCTGTGCTGTTTGTGTTTGCTTGAGTGCATTCGCGCGCTCTCGCTTTCTCCACTTTACAATTTTTTGTTATTATCTATCTATTCCTGAGAGTTTATCTTATTTTTTATTTGTTTATTTAAATGAAGTCGACCAGTTGCCTGCCCTTCCTTCCATTATCCGTCACCGAGACAAACTGAACAAAGTTCTGAGGTCGACCTTGTAAAGATAAGGGTTCAGGTCTGTCTGCTGTTTACCTTTGCTCCTGCACGCACTACCCTTCTCTCCACATTTATGTGTTTGTTTGTTTGTCTATCTAATCTTTTGGGTTTTTATTTCTAATGAGGTCGACCAGTTGTCTATTTATTATTTTTTTTACTACGCATCAAGCTGCGCTGCTTGTCTTTGCTCCTGTGTGCTCGCGCACTCTCGCCTTTTCCACTTATTTTTACCTTTGATTTATTTATGATTTATTTTGTCAATTTAAAAAAAAATACGCATCGTGCTGTGCTGTTTGTGTTTGCTTGAGTGCATTCGCGCGCTCTCGCTTTCTCCACTTTACAATTTTTTTGTTATTATTTATCTATTCCTGAGAGTTTATCTTAGTTTTTATTTGTTTATTTAAATGAAGTCGACCAGTTGCCTGCCCTTCCTTCCATTATCCATCACCGAGACAAACTGAACAAAGTTCTGAGGTCGACCTTGTAAAGATAAGGATTCAGGTCTGTCTGCTGTTTACCTTTGCTCCTGCCCGCACTGCCCTTCTCTCCACATTTATGTGTTTGTTTGTTTGTCTATCTAATCTTTTGGGTTTTTATTTCTAATGAGGTCGACCAGTTGTCTATTTATAATTTTTTTTACTACGCATCAAGCTTCGCTGCTTGTCTTTGCTCCTGTGTGCTCGCGCACTCTCGCCTTTTCCACTTATTTTTATTTTTGATTTATTTTTGATTTATTTTGGCCATTTAAAAAAAAATACGCATCGTGCTGTGCTGTTTGTGTTTGCTTGAGTGCATTCGCGCGCTCTCGCTTTCTCCACTTTACAAATTTTGTTATTATTTATCTATTCCTGAGAGTTTATCTTAATTTTTATTTGTTTATTTAAATGAAGTCGACCAGTTGCCTGCCCTTCCTTCCATTATCCGTCACCGAGACAAACTGAACAAAGTTCTGAGGTCGACCTTGTAAAGATAAGGATTCAGGTCTGTCTGCTGTTTACCTTTGCTCCTGCGCGCACTGCCCTTCTCTCCACATTTATGTGTTTGTTTGTTTGTCTATCTAATCTTTTGGGTTTTTATTTCTAATGACTTCGACCAGTTATCTATTTATTATTTTTTTTACTACGCATCAAGCTGCGCTGCTTGTCTTTGCTCCTGTGTGCTCGCGCACTCTCGCATTTTCCACTTATTTTTATTTTTGATTTATTTTTGATTTATTTTGTCAATTTAAAAAAAAATACGCATCGTGCTGTGCTGTTTGTGTTTGCTTGAGTGCATTCGCGCGCTCTCGCTTTCTCCACTTTACAATTTTTTTGTTATTATTTATCTATTCCTGAGAGTTTATCTTATTTTTTATTTGTTTATTTAAATGAAGGCGACCAGTTGCCTGCCCTTCCTTCCATTATCCGTCACCAAGACAAACTGACCAAAGTTCTGTGGTCGACCTTGTAAAGATAAGGATTCAGGTCTGTCTGCTGTTTACCTTTGCTCCTGCGCGCACTGCCCTTCTCTCCACATTTATGTGTTTGTTTGTTTGTCTATCTAATCTTTTGGGTTTTTATTTCTAATGAGGTCGACCAGTTGTCTATTTATTATTTTTTTTTACTACGCATCAAGCTGCGCTGCTTGTCTTTGCTCCTGTGTGCTCGCGCACTCTCGCCTTTTCCACTTATTTTTAGTTTTGATTTATTTTTGATTTATTTTGTCAATTTAAAAAAAATACGCATCGTGCTGTGCTGTTTGTGTTTGCTTGAGTGCATTCGCGCGCTCTCGCGTTCTGCACTTTACAATTTTTTTGTTATTATTTATCTATTCCTGAGAGTTTATCGTATTTTTTATTTGTTTATTTAAATGAAGTCGACCAATTGCCTGCCCTTCCTTCCATTATCCGTCACCGAGACAAACTGAACAAAGTTCTGAGGTCGACCTTTTAAAGATAAGGATTCAGGTCTGTCTGCTGTTTACCTTTGATCCTGCGCGCACTGCCCTTCTCTCCACATTTATGTGTTTGTTTGTTTGTCTATCTAATCTTTTGGGTTTTTATTTCTAATGAGGTCGACCAGTTGTCTATTTATTATTTTTTTTACTACGCATCAAGCTGCGCTGCTTGTCTTTGCTCCTGTGTGCTCGCGCACTCTCGCCTTTTCCACTTATTTTTATTTTTGATTTATTTTTGATTTATTTTGTCAATTTAAAAAAAATACGCATCGTGCTGTGCTGTTTGTGTTTGCTTGAGTGCATTCGCACGCTCTCGCTTTCTCCACTTTACAATTTTTTTGTTATTATTTATCTATTCCTGAGAGTTTATCTTATTTTTTATTTGTTTATTTAAATGAAGTCGACCAGTTGCCTGCCCTTCCTTCCATTATCCGTCACCGAGACAAACTGAACAAAGTTCTGAGGTCGACCTTGTAAAGATAAGGATTCAGGTCTGTCTGCTGTTTACCTTTGCTCCTGCGCGCACTGCCCTTCTCTCCACATTTATGTGTTTGATTGTTTGTCTATCTAATCTTTTGGGATTTTATTTCTAATGAGGTCGACCAGTTGTCTGTTTATTATTTTTTTTACTACGCATCAAGCTGCGCTGCTTGTCTTTGCTCCTGTGTGCTCGCGCACTCTAGCCTTTTCCACTTATTTTTATTTTTGATTTATTTTTTATTTATTTTGTCAATTTTAAAAAAAAATACGCATCGTGCTGTGCTGTTTCTGTTTGCTTGAGTGCATTCGCGCTCTCGCTTTCTCCACTTTACAATTTTTTTGTTATTATTTATCTATTCCTGAGAGTTTATCTTATTTTTTATTTGTTTATTTAAATGAAGTCGACCAGTTGCCTGCCCTTCCTTCCATTATCCGTCACCGAGACAAACTGAACAAAGTTCTGAGGTCGACCTTGTAAAGATAAGGATTCAGGTCTGTCTGCTCTTTACCTTTGCTCCTGCGCGCACTGCCCTTCTCTCCACATTTATGTGTTTGTTTGTTTGTCTATCTAATCTTTTGGGTTTTTATTTCTAATGAGGTCGACCAGTTGTCTATTTATTATTTTTTTTACTACGCATCAAGCTGCGCTGCTTGTCTTTGCTCCTGTGTGCTCGCGCACTCTCGCCTTTTCCACTTATTTTTATTTTTGATTTATTTTTGATTTATTTTGTCAATTTAAAAAAAATACGCATCGTACTGTGCTGTTTGTGTTTGCTTGAGTGCATTCGCACGCTCTCGCTTTCTCCACTTTACAATTTTTTTGTTATTATTTATCTATTCCTGAGAGTTTATCTTATTTTTTATTTGTTTATTTAAATGAAGTCGACCAGTTGCCTGCCCTTCCTTCCATTATCCGTCACCGAGACAAACTGAACAAAGTTCTGAGGTCGACCTTGTAAAGATAAGGATTCAGGTCTGTCTGCTGTTTACCTTTGCTCCTGCGCGCACTGCCCTTCTCTCCACATTTATGTGTTTGTTTGATTGTCTATCTAATCTTTTGGGTTTTTATTTCTAATGAGGTCGACCAGTTGTCTATTTATTATTTTTTTTACTACGCATCAAGCTGCGCTGCTTGTATTTGCTCCTGTGTGCTCGCGCACACTCGACTTTTCCACTTATTTTTATTTTTGATTTATTTTTGATTTATTTTGTCAATTTTAAAAAAAAATACGCATCGTGCTGTGCAGTTTGTGTTTGCTTGAGTCCATTCGCGCGCTCTCGCTTTCTCCACTTTACAATTTTTTGTTATTATTTATCTATTCCTGAGAGTTTATCTTAATTTTATTTGTTTATTTAAATGAAGGCGACCAGTTGCCTGCCCTTCCTTCCATTATCCGTCACCGAGACATACTGACCAAAGTTCTGTGGTCGACCTTGTAAAGATAAGGATTCAGGTCTGTCTGCTGTTTACCTTTGCTCCTGCGCGCACTGCCCTTCTCTCCACATTTATGTGTTTGTTTGTTTGTCTATCTAATCTTTTGGGTTTTTATTTCTAATGAGGTCGACCAGTGGTCTATTTATTATTTTTTTTACTACGCATCAAGCTGCGCTGCTTGTCTTTGCTCCTGTGTGGTCGCGCACTCTCGCCTTTTCCACTTATTTTTATTTTTGATTTATTTTTGATTTATTTTGTCAAATTAAAAAAAAATATGCATCGTGCTGTGCTGTTTGTGTTTGCTTGAGTGCATTCGCGCGCTCTCGCATTCTCCACTTTACAATTTTTTTGTTATTATTTATTCCTGAGAGTTTATCTTATTTTTTATTTGTTTATTTAAATGAAGTCGACCAGTTGCCTGCCCTTCCTTCCATTATCCGTCACCAAGACAAACTGAACAAAGTTCTGAGGTCGACCTTGTAAAGATAAGGATTCAGGTCTGTCTGCTGTTTACCTTTGCTCCTGCGCGCACTGCCCTTCTCTCCACATTTATGTGTTTGTTTGTTTGTCTATCTAATCTTTTGGGTTTTTATTTCTAATGAGGTCGACCAGTTGTCTATTTATTATTTTTTTTACTACGCATCAAGCTGCGCTGCTTGTCTTTGCTCCTGTGTGCTCGCGCACTCTCGCCTTTTCCACTTATTTTTATTTTTGATTTATTTTTGATTTATTTTGTCAATTTAAAAAAAATACGCATCGTACTGTGCTGTTTGTGTTTGCTTGAGTGCTTTCGCGCGCTCTCGCTTTGTGCACTTTACAATTTTTTGTTATTATTTATCTATTCCTGAGAGTTTATCTTATTTTTTATTTGTTTATTTAAATGAAGTCGACCAGTTGCCTGCCCTTCCTTCCATTATCCGTCACCGAGACAAACTGAACAAAGTTCTGAGGTCGACCTTGTAAAGATAAGGATTCAGGTCTGTCTGCTGTTTACCTTTGCTCCTGCGCGCACTGCCCTTCTCTCTACATTTATGTGTTTGTTTGTTTGTGTATCTAATCTTTTGGGTTTTTATTTCTAATGAGGTCGACCAGTTGTCTATTTATTATTTTTTTTACTACGGATCAAGCTGCGCTGCTTGTCTTTGCTCCTGTGTGCTCGCGCACTCTCGCCTTTTCCACTTATTTCTATTTTTGATTTATTTTTGATTTATTTTGTCAATTTAAAAAAAAAAACGCATCGTGCTGTGCTGTTTGTGTTTGCTTGAGTGCATTCGCACGCTCTCGCTTTCTCCACTTTACAATTTTTTTGTTATTATTTATCTATTCCTGAGAGTTTATCTTATTTTTTATTTGTTTATTTAAATGAAGTCGACCAGTTGCCTGCCCTTCCTTCCATTATCCGTCACCGAGACAAACTGAACAAAGTTCTGAGGTCGACCTTGTAAAGATAAGGATTCAGGTCTGTCTGCTGTTTACCTTTGCTCCTGCGCGCACTGCCCTTCTCTCCACATTTATGTGTTTGTTTGATTGTCTATCTAATCTTTTGGGTTTTTATTTCTAATGAGGTCGACCAGTTGTCTATTTATTATTTTTTTTACTACGCATCAAGCTGCGCTGCTTGTATTTGCTCCTGTGTGCTCGCGCACACTCGACTTTTCCACTTATTTTTATTTTTGATTTATTTTTGATTTATTTTGTCAATTTTAAAAAAAAATACGCATCGTGCTGTGCAGTTTGTGTTTGCTTGAGTCCATTCGCGCGCTCTCGCTTTCTCCACTTTACAATTTTTTTGTTATTATTTATCTATTCCTGAGAGTTTATCTTAATTTTATTTGTTTATTTAAATGAAGGCGACCAGTTGCCTGCCCTTCCTTCCATTATCCGTCACCGAGACATACTGACCAAAGTTCTGTGGTCGACCTTGTAAAGATAAGGATTCAGGTCTGTCTGCTGTTTACCTTTGCTCCTGCGCGCACTGCCCTTCTCTCCACATTTATGTGTTTGTTTGTTTGTCTATCTAATCTTTTGGGTTTTTATTTCTAATGAGGTTGACCAGTTGTCTATTTATTATTTTTTTTACTACGCATCAAGCTGCGCTGCTTGTCTTTGCTCCTGTGTGCTCGCGCACTCTCGCCTTTTCCACTTATTTTTATTTTTGATTTATTTTTGATTTATTTTGTCAATTTAAAAAAAATACGCATCGTACTGTGCTGTTTGTGTTTGCTTGAGTGCTTTCGCGCGCTCTCGCTTTGTGAACTTTACAATTTTTTTGTTATTATTTATCTATTCCTGAGAGTTTATCTTATTTTTTATTTGTTTATTTAAATGAAGTCGACCAGTTGCCTGCCCTTCCTTCCATTATCCGTCACCGAGACAAACTGAACAAAGTTCTGAGGTCGACCTTGTATAGATAAGGATTCAGGTCTGTCTGCTGTTTACCTTTGCTCCTGCGCGCACTGCCCTTCTCTCCACATTTATGTGTTTGTTTGTTTGTGTATCTAATCTTTTGGGTTTTTATTTCTAATGAGGTCGACCAGTTGTCTATTTATTATTTTTTTTACTACGGATCAAGCTGCGCTGCTTGTCTTTGCTCCTGTGTGCTCGCGCACTCTCGCCTTTTCCACTTATTTCTATTTTTGATTTATTTTTGATTTATTTTGTCAATTTTAAAAAAAAATACGCATCGTGCTGTGCAGTTTGTGTTTGCTTGAGTCCATTCGCGCGCTCTCGCTTTCTCCACTTTACAATTTTTTTGTTATTATTTATCTATTCCTGAGAGTTTATCTTATTTTTTATTTGTTTATTTAAATGAAGTCGACCAGTTGCCTGCCCTTCCTTCCATTATCCGTCACCGAGACAAACTGAACAAAGTTCTGAGGTCGACCTTGTAAAGATAAGGATTCAGGTCTGTCTGCTGTTTACCTTTGCTCCTGCGCGCACTGCCCTTCTCTCCACATTTATGTGTTTGTTTGTTTGTCTATCTAATCTTTTGGGTTTTTATTTCTAATGAGGTCGACCAGTTGTCTATTTATTATTTTTTTTACTACGCATCAAGCTGCGCTGCTTGTCTTTCCTCCTGTGTGCTCGCGCACTCTCGCCTTTTCCACTTATTTTTATTTTTGATTTATTTTTGATTTATTTTGTCAATTTAAAAAAATATACGCATCGTGCTGTGCTGTTTGTGTTTGCTTGAGTGCATTCGCACGCTCTCGCTTTCTCCACTTTACAATTTTTTTGTTATTATTTATCTATTCCTGAGAGTTTATCTTATTATTTATTTGTTTATTTAAATGAAGTCGACCAGTTGCCTGCCCTTCCTTCCATTATCAGTCACCGAGACAAACTGAACAAAGTTCTGAGGTCGACCTTGTAAAGATAAGGATTCAGGTCTGTCTGCTGTTTACCTTTGCTCCTGCGCGCACTGCCCTTCTCTCCACATTTATGTGTTTGTTTGATTGTCTATCTAATCTTTTGGGTTTTTATTTCTAATGAGGTCGACCAGTTGTCTATTTATTATTTTTTTTACTACGCATCAAGCTGCGCTGATTGTCTTTGCTCCTGTGTGCTCGCGCACTCTCGCCTTTCCAATTATTTTTTTTTGATTTATTTTTGATTAATTTTGTCAATTTTAAAAAAAATACGCATCGTGCTGTGCAGTTTGTGTTTGCTTGAGTCCATTCGCGCGCTCTCGCTTTGTCCACTTTACAATTTTTTTGTTATTATTTATCTATTCCTGAGAGTTTATCTTATTTTTTATTTGTTTATTTAAATGAAGTCGACCAGTTGCCTGCCCTTCCTTCCATTATCCGTCACCGAGACAAACTGAACAAAGTTCTGAAGTCGACCTTTTAAAGATAAGGATTCAGGTCTGTCGGCTGTTTACCTTTGCTCCTGCGCGCACTGCCCTTCTCTCCACATTTATGTGTTTGTTTGTTTGTCTATCTAATCTTTTGGGTTTTTATTTCTAATGAGGTCGACCAGTTGTCTATTTATTATTTTTTTTACTACGCATCAAGCTGCGCTGCTTGTCTTTGCTCCTGTGTGCTCGCGCACTCTCGCCTTTTCCACTTATTTTTATTTTTGATTTATTTTTGATTTATTTTGTCAATTTAAAAAAAATACGCATCGTGCTGTGTTGTTTCTGTTTGCATGAGTGCATTCGCGCGCTCTCGCTTTCTCCACTTTACAATTTTTTTGTTATTATTTATCTATTCCTGAGAGTTTATCTTATTTTTTATTTGTTTATTTAAATGAAGTCGACCAGTTGCCTGCCCTTCCTTCCATTATCCGTCACCGAGACACACTGAACAAATTTCTGAGGTCGACCTTGTAAAGATAAGGATTCAGGTCTGTCTGCTGTTTACCTTTGCTCCTGCGCGCACTGCCCTTCTCTCCACATTTATGTGTTTGTTTGTTTGTCTATCTAATCTTTTGGGTTTTTATTTCTAATGAGGTCGACCAGTTGTCTATTTATTATTTTTTTTTACTACGCATCAAGCTGCGCTGCTTGTCTTTGCTCCTGTGTGCTCGCGCACTCTCGCCTTTTCCACTTATTTTTATTTTTGATTTATTTTTGATTTATTTTGTCAATTTAAAAAAATACGCATCGTGCTGTGCTGTTTGTGTTTGCTTGAGTGCATTCGCGCGCTCTCGCTTTCTCCACTTTACAATTTTTTTGTTATTATTTATCTATTCCTGAGAGTTTATCTTATTTTTTATTTGTTTATTTAAATGAAGTCGACCAGTTGCCTGCCCTTCCTTCCATTATCCGTCACCGAGACAAACTGAAAAAGTTCTGAGGTCGACCTTGTAAAGATAAGGATTCAGGTCTGTCTGCTGTTTACCTTTGCTCCTGCGCGCACTGCCTTCTCTCCACATTTATGTGTTTGTTTGTTTGTCTATCTAATCTTTTGGGATTTTATTTCTAATGAGGTCGACCAGTTATCTATTTATTATTTTTTTCACTACGCATCAAGCTGCGCTGCTTGTCTTTGCTCCTGTGTGCTCGCGCAATCTCGCCTTTTCCACTTATTTTTATTTTTGATTTATTTTGATTTATTTTGTCAATTTAAAAAAAAATACCCATCGTGCTGTGCTGTTTGTGTTTGCTTGAGTGCATTCGAGCGCTCTCGCTTTCTCCACTTTACAATTTTTTTGTTATTATTTATCTATTCCTGAGAGTTTATCTTATTTTTTATTTGTTTATTTAAATGAAGTCGACCAGTTGCCTGCCCTTCCTTCCATTATTCGTCACCGAGACACACTGAATAAATTTCTGAGGTCGACCTTGTAAAGATAAGGATTCAGGTCTGTCTGCTGTTTACCTTTGATTTTGCGCCCACTGCCCTTCTCTCCACATTTATGTGTTTGTTTGTTTGTCTATCTAATCTTTTGGGTTTTTATTTCTAATGAGGTCGACCAGTTGTCTATTTATTATTTTTTTTACTACGCATCAAGCTGCGCTGCTTGTCTTTGCTCCTGTGTGCTCGTGCACTCTCGCCTTTTCCACTTATTTTTATTTTTGATTTATTTTTGATTTATTTTGTCAATTTAAAAAAAATACGCATCGTGCTGTGCTGTTTGTGTTTGCTTGAGTGCATTCGCGCGCTCTCGCTTTCTCCACTTTACAATTTTTTTGTTATTATTTATCTATTCCTGAGAGTTTATCTTATTTTATTTGTTTATTTAAATGAAGTCGACCAGTTGCCTGCCTTTCCTTCCATTATCCGTCACCGAGACAAACTGAACAAAGTTCTGAGGTCGACCTTGTAAAGATAAGGATTCAGGTCTGTCTGCTGTTTACCTTTGCTCCTGCGCGCACTGCCCTTCTCTCCACATTTATGTGTTTGTTTGTTTGTCTATCTAATCTTTTGGGTTTTTATTTCTAATGAGGTCGACCAGTTGTCTATTTATTATTGTTTTTACTACGCATCAAGCTGCTCTGCTTGTCTTTGCTCCTGTGTGCTCGCCCACTCTCGCCTATTCCACTTATTTTTATTTTTGATTTATTTTTGATTTATTTTGTCAATTTAAAAAAAATACGCATCGTGCTGTGCTGTTTGTGTATGCTTGAGTGCATTCGCGCGCTCTCGCTTTCTCCACTTTACATTTCTTTTGTTATTATTTATCTATTCCTGAGAGTTTATCTTATTTTTTATTTGTTTATTTAAATGAAGTCGACCAGTTGCCTGCCCTTCCTTCCATTATCCGTCACCGAGACAAACTGAACAAAGTTCTGAGGTCGACCTTGTAAAGATAAGGATTCAGGTCTGTCTGCTGTTTACCTTTGCTCCTGCGCGCACTGCCCTTCTCTCCACATTTATGTGTTTGTTTGTTTGTCTATCTAAACTTTTGGGTTTTATTTCTAATGTGGTCTACCAGTTGTCTATTTATTATTTTTTTTACTACGCATCAAGCTGCGCTGCTTGTCTTTGCTCCTGTGTGCTCACGCACTCTCGCTTTTTCCACTTATTTTTATTTTTGATTTATTTTTGATTTATTTTGTCAATTTTAAAAAAAATACGCATCGTACTGTGCTGTTTGTGTTTGCTTGAGTGCATTCGCGCGCTCTCGCTTTCTCCACTTTACAATTTTTTTGTTATTATTTATCTATTCCTGAGAGTTTATCTTATTTTTTATTTGTTTATTTAAATGAAGTCGACCAGTTGCCTGCCCTTCCTTCCATTATCCGTCACCGAGACAAACTGAACAAAGTTCTGAGGTCGACCTTGTAAAGATAAGGATTCAGGTCTGTCTGCTGTTTACCTTTGCTCCTGCGCGCACTGCCCTTCTCTCCACATTTATGTGTTTGTTTGTTTGTCTATCTAATCTTTTGGGTTTTTATTTCTAATGAGGTCGACCAGTTGTCTATTTATTATTTTTTTTACTACGCATCAAGCTGCGCTGCTTGTCTTTGCTCCTGTGTGCTCGCGCACTCTCGCCTTTTCCACTTATTTTTATTTTTGATTTATTTTTGATTTATTTTGTCAATTTAAAAAAAAATACGCATCGTGCTGTGCTGTTTGTGTTTGCTTGAGTGCATTCGCGCGCTCTCGCTTTCTCCACTTTACAATTTTTTGTTATTATTTATCTATTCCTGAGAGTTTATCTTATTTTTTATTTGTTTATTTAAATGAAGTCGACCAGTTGCCTGCCCTTCCTTCCATTATCCGTCACCGAGACAAACTGAACAAAGTTCTGAGGTCGACCTTTTAAAGATAAGGATTCAGGTCTGTCGGCTGTTTACCTTTGCTCCTGCGCGCACTGCCCTTCTCTCCACATTTATGTGTTTGTTTGTTTGTCTATCTAATCTTTTGGGTTTTTATTTCTAATGAGGTCGACCAGTTGTCTATTTATTATTTTTTTTACTACGCATCAAGCTGCGCTGCTTGTCTTTGCTCCTGTGTGCTCGCGCACTCTCGCCTTTTCCACTTATTTTTATTTTTGATTTATTTTTGATTTATTTTGTCAATTTAAAAAAAATACGCATCGTGCTGTGCTGTTTGTGTTTGCTTTAGTGCATTCGTGCGCTCTCGCTTTCTCCACTTTACAATTTTTTGTTATTATTTATCTATTCCTGAGAGTTTATCTTATTTTTTATTTGTTTATTTAAATGAAGTCGACCAGTTGCCTGCCCTTCCTTCCATTATCCGTCACCGAGACAAACTGAACAAAGTTCTGAGGTCGACCTTGTAAAGACAAGGATTCAGGACTGTCTGCTGTTTACCTTTGCTCCTGCGCGCACTGCCCTTCTCTCCACATATATGTGTTTGTTTGTTTGTCTATCTAATCTTTTGGGTTTTTATTTCTAATGAGGTCGACCAGTTGTCTATTTATTATTTTTTTTACTACGCATCAAGCTGCGCTGCTTGTCTTTGCTCATGTGTGCTCGCGCACTCTCGCCTTTTCCACTTATTTTATTTTTGATTTATTTTGTCAATTTAAAAAAAAATACGCATCGTGCTGTGCTGTTTGTGTTTGCTTGAGTGCATTCGCGTGCTCTCCCTTTCTCCACTTTACAATTTTTTTGTTATTATTTATCTATTCCTGAGAGTTTATCTTATTTTTTATTTGTTTATTTAAATGAAGTCGACCAGTTGCCTGCCCTTCCTTCCATTATCCGTCACCGAGACAAACTGAACAAAGTTCTGAGGTCGACCTTGTAAAGATAAGGATTCAGGTCTGTCTACTGTTTACCTTTGCTCCTGCGCGCACTGCCCTTCTCTCCACATTTATGTGTTTGTTTGTTTGTCTATCTAATTTTTTGGGTTTTTATTTCTAATGAGGTCGACCAGTTGTCTATTTATTATTTTTTTTACTACGCATCAAGCTGCGCTGCTTGTCTTTGCTTCTGTGTGCTCGCGCACTCTCGCCTTTTCCACTTATTTTTATTTTTGATTTATTTTTGATTTATTTTGTCAATTAAAAAAAATACGCATCGTGCTGTGCTGTTTGTGTTTGCTTTAGTGCATTCGTGCGCTCTCGCTTTCTCCACTTTACAATTTTTTGTTATTATTTATCTATTCCTGAGAGTTTATCTTATTTTTTATTTGTTTATTTAAATGAAGTCGACCAGTTGCCTGCCCTTCCTTCCATTATCCGTCACCGAGACAAACTGAACAAAGTTCTGAGGTCGACCTTGTAAAGACAAGGATTCAGGACTGTCTGCTGTTTACCTTTGCTCCTCCGCGCACTGCCCTTCTCTCCACATATATGTGTTTGTTTGTTTGTCTATCTAATCTTTTGGGTTTTTATTTCTAATGAGGTCGACCAGTTGTCTATTTATTATTTTTTTTTACTACGCATCAAGCTGCGCTGCTTGTCTTTGCTCCTGTGTGCTCGCGCACTCTCGCCTTTTCCACTTATTTTTATTTTTGATTTATTTTGTCAATTTAAAAAAAAATACGCATCGTGCTGTGCTGTTTGTGTTTGCTTGAGTGCATTCGCGTGCTCTCCCTTTCTCCACTTTACAATTTTTTTGTTATTATTTATCTATTCCTGAGAGTTTATCTTATTTTTTATTTGTTTATTTAAATGAAGTCGACCAGTTGCCTGCCCTTCCTTCCATTATCCGTCACCGAGACAAACTGAACAAAGTTCTGAGGTCGACCTTGTAAAGATAAGGATTCAGGTCTGTCTGCTGTTTACCTTTGCTCCTGCGCGCACTGCCCTTCTCTCCACATTTATGTGTTTGTTTGTTTGTCTATCAAATCTTTTGGGTTTTTATTTCTAATGAGGTCGACCAGTTGTCTATTTATTATTTTTTTTTACTACGCATCAAGCTGCGCTGCTTGTCTTTGCTCCTGTGTGCTTGCGCACTCTCGCCTTTTCCACTTATTTCTATTTTTGATTTATTTTTGATTTATTTTGTCAATTTTAAAAAAATACGCATCGTGCTGTGCAGTTTGTGTTTGCTTGAGTCCATTCGCGCGCTCTCGCTTTCTCCACTTTACAATTTTTTTGTTATTATTTATCTATTCCTGAGAGTTTATCTTATTTTTTATTTGTTTATTTAAATGAAGTCGACCAGTTGCCTGCCCTTCCTTCCATTATCCGTCACCGAGACAAACTGAACAAAGTTCTGAGGTCGACCTTGTAAAGACAAGGATTCAGGACTGTCTGCTGTTTACCTTTGCTACTCCGCGCACTGCCCTTCTCTCCACATATATGTGTTTGTTTGTTTGTCTATCTAATCTTTTGGGTTTTTATTTCTAATGAGGTCGACCAGTTGTCTATTTATTATTTTTTTTACTACGCATCAAGCTGCGCTGCTTGTCTTTGCTCCTGTGTGCTCGCGCACTCTCGCCTTTTCCACTTATTTTTATTTTGATTTATTTTGTCAATTTAAAAAAAAATACGCATCGTGCTGTGCTGTTTGTGTTTGCTTGAGTGCATTCGCGTGCTCTCCCTTTCTCCACTTTACAATTTTTTTGTTATTATTTATCTATTCCTGAGAGTTTATCTTATTTTTTTTTTGTTTATTTAAATGAAGTCGACCAGTTGCCTGCCCTTCCTTCCATTATCCGTCACCGAGACAAACTGAACAAAGTTCTGAGGTCGACCTTGTAAAGATAAGGATTCAGGTCTGTCTACTGTTTACCTTTGCTCCTGCGCGCACTGCCCTTCTCTCCACATTTATGTGTTTGTTTGTTTGTCTATCTAATTTTTTGGGTTTTTATTTCTAATGAGGTCGACCAGTTGTCTATTTATTATTTTTTTTACTACGCATCAAGCTGCTCTGCTTGTCTTTGCTCCTGTGTGCTCGCCCACTCTCGCCTATTCCACTTATTTTTATTTTTGATTTATTTTTTATTTATTTTGTCAATTTAAAAAAAATACGCATCGTGCTGTGCTGTTTGTGTTTGCTTGAGTGCATTCGCGCGCTCTCGATTTCTCCACTTTACAATTTTTTTGTTATTATTTATCTATTCCTGAGAGTTTATCTTATTTTTTATTTGTTTATTTAAATGAAGTCGACCAGTTGCCTGCCCTTCCTTCCATTATCCGTCACCGAGACAAACTGAACAAAGTTCTGAGGTCGACCTTGTAAAGATAAGGATTCAGGTCTGTCTGCTGTTTACCTTTGCTCCTGCGCGCACTGCCCTTCTCTCCACATATATGTGTTTGTTTGTTTGTCTATCTAAACTTTTGGGTTTTTATTTCTAATGTGGTCGACCAGTTGTCTATTTATTATTTTTTTTACTACGCATCAAGCTGCGCTGCTTGTCTTTGCTCCTGTGTGCTTGCGCACTCTCGCCTTTTCCACTTATTTCTATTTTTGATTTATTTTTGATTTATTTTGTCAATTTTAAAAAAAATACGCATCGTGCTGTGCAGTTTGTGTTTGCTTGAGTCCATTCGCGCGCTCTCGCTTTCTCCACTTTACAATTTTTTTGTTATTATTTATCTATTCCTGAGAGTTTATCTTATTTTTTATTTGTTTATTTAAATGAAGTCGACCAGTTGCCTGCCCTTCCTTCCATTATCCGTCACCGAGACAAACTGAACAAAGTTCTGAGGTCGACCTTGTAAAGACAAGGATTCAGGACTGTCTGCTGTTTACCTTTGCTCCTCCGCGCACTGCCCTTCTCTCCACATATATGTGTTTGTTTGTTTGTCTATCTAATCTTTTGGGTTTTTATTTCTAATGAGGTCGACCAGTTGTCTATTTATTATTTTTTTTACTACGCTTCAAGCTGCGCTGCTTGTCTTTGCTCCTGTGTGCTCGCGCACTCTCGCCTTTTCCACTTATTTTTATTTTTGATTTATTTTGTCAATTTAAAAAAAATACGCATCGTGCTGTGCTGTTTGTGTTTGCTTGAGTGCATTCGCGTGCTCTCCCTTTCTCCACTTTACAATTTTTTGTTATTATTTATCTATTCCTGAGAGTTTATCTTATTTTTTATTTGTTTATTTAAATGAAGTCGACCAGTTGCCTGCCCTTCCTTCCATTATCCGTCACCGAGACAAACTGAACAAAGTTCTGAGGTCGACCTTGTAAAGATAAGTATTCAGGTCTGTCTGCTGTTTACCTTTGCTCCTGCGCGCACTGCCCTTCTCTCCACATTTATGTGTTTGTTTGTTTGTCTATCTAATTTTTTGGGTTTTTATTTCTAATGAGGTCGACCAGTTGTCTATTTATTATTTTTTTTACTACGCATCAAGCTGCTCTGCTTGTCTTTGCTCCTGTGTGCTCGCCCACTCTCGCCTATTCCACTTATTTTTATTTTTGATTTATTTTTTATTTATTTTGTCAATTTAAAAAAATACGCATCGTGCTGTGCTGTTTGTGTTTGCTTGAGTGCATTCGCGTGCTCTCCCTTTCTCCACTTTACAATTTTTTGTTATTATTTATCTATTCCTGAGAGTTTATCTTATTTTTTATTTGTTTATTTAAATGAAGTCGACCAGTTGCCTGCCCTTCCTTCCATTATCCGTCACCGAGACAAACTGAACAAAGTTCTGAGGTCGACCTTGTAAAGATAAGTATTCAGGTCTGTCTGCTGTTTACCTTTGCTCCTGCGCGCACTGCCCTTCTCTCCACATTTATGTGTTTGTTTGTTTGTCTATCTAATTTTTTGGGTTTTTATTTCTAATGAGGTCGACCAGTTGTCTATTTATTATTTTTTTTACTACGCATCAAGCTGCTCTGCTTGTCTTTGCTCCTGTGTGCTCGCCCACTCTCGCCTATTCCACTTATTTTTATTTTTGATTTATTTTTTATTTATTTTGTCAATTTAAAAAAAATACGCATCGTGCTGTGCTGTTTGTGTTTGCTTGAGTGCATTCGCGCGCTCTCGATTTCTCCACTTTACAATTTTTTTGTTATTATTTATCTATTCCTGAGAGTTTATCTTATTTTTTATTTGTTTATTTAAATGATGTCGACCAGTTGCCTGCCCTTCCTTCCATTATCCGTCACCGAGACAAACTGAACAAAGTTCTGAGGTCGACCTTGTAAAGATAAGGATTCAGGTCTGTCTGCTGTTT
>NW_025958174.1:0-35480 GCF_023159225.1 Perognathus longimembris pacificus | reverse complement strand
GCGAGAGCGCGCGAATGCACTCAAGCAAACACAAACAGCACAGCACGATGCGTGTTTTTTTTTAAATTGACAAAATAAATAAAAATAAATCAAAAACAAAAATAAGTGGAAAAGGCGAGAGTGCTTTAGCACACAGGAGCAAAGACAAGCAGTGCAGCTTGATGCGTAGTAAAAAAAATAATAAATAGACAACTGGTCGACCTCATTAGAAATAAAAACCCAACAGATTAGATAGACAAACAAACAAACACATAAATGTGGAGAGAAGGGCAGTGCGCGCAGGAGCAAAGGTAAACAGCAGACAGACCTGAAATCCTTATCTTTACAAGGTCGACCTCAGAACTTTGTTCAGTTTATCTCGGTGACGGATAATGGAAGGAAGGGCAGGCAACTGGTCGACTTCATTTAAATAAACAAATAAAAAATAAGATAAACTCTCAGGAATAGATAAATAATAACAAAAAAATTGTAAAGTGGAGAAAGCGGAGAGCGCGCGAATGCACTCAAGCAAACACAAACAGCACAGCACGATGCGTATTTTTTTTTAAAATTGAAAAAATAAATCAAAAATAAAAATAAGTGGAAAAGGCGAGAGTGCGCGAGCACACAGGAGCAAAGACAAGCATCGCAGCTTGATGCGTAGTAAAAAAAAATAATAAATAGACAACTGGTCGACCTCATTAGAAATAAAAACCCAAAAGATTAGATAGACAAACAAACAAACACATAAATGTGGAGAGAAGGGCAGTGCGCGCAGGAGCAAAGGTAAACAGCAGACAGACCTGAATCCTTATCTTTACAAGGTCGACCTCAGAACTTTGTTCAGTTTGTCTCGGTGACGGATAATGGAAGGAAGGGCAGGCAACTGGTCGACTTCATTTAAATAAACAAATAAAAAAGAAGATAAACTCTCAGGAATAGATAAATAATAACAAAAAAAAATGTAAAGTGGAGAAAGCGAGAGCGCGCGAATGCACTCAAGCAAACACAAACAGCACAGCACGATGCGTATTTTTTTTTAAAATTGACAAAATAAATCAAAAATAAATCAAAAATAAAAATAAGTGGAAAAGGCGAGAGTGCGCGAGCACACAGGAGCAAAGACAAGCAGCGCAGCTTGATGCGTAGTAAAAAAAATAATAAATAGACAACTAGTCTACCTCATTAGTAATAAAAACCCAAAAGATTAGATAGACAAACAAACAAACACATCAATGTGGAGAGAAGGGCAGTGCGCGCAGGAGCAAAGGTAAACAGCAGACAGACCTGAATCCTTATCTTTACAAGGTCGACCTCAGAACTTTGTTCAGTTTGTCTCGGTGACGGATAATGGAAGGTAGAGCAGGCAACTGGTCGACTTCATTTAAATAAACAAATAAAAAATAAGATAAACTCTCAGGAATAGATAAATAATAACAAAAAAATTGTAAAGTGGAGAAAGCGGAGAGCGCGCGAATGCACTAAAGCAAACACAAACAGCACAGCACGATGCGTATTTTTTTTTTAAATTGACAAAATAAATCAAAAATAAATCAAAAAATAAAAATAACTGGAAAAGGCGAGAGTGCGCGAGCACACAGGAGCAAAGACAAGCAGCGCAGCTTGATGCGTAGTAAAAAAAATAATAAATAGACAACTAGTCGACCTCATTAGTAATAAAAACCCAAAAGATTAGATAGACAAACAAACAAACACATACAATGTGGAGAGAAGGGCAGTGCGCGCAGGAGCAAAGGTATACAGCAGACTGACCTGAATCCTTATCTTTTCAAGGTCGACCTCAGAACTTTGTTCAGTTTGTCTCGGTGACGGATAATGGAAGGAAGGGCAGGCAACTGGTCGACTTCATTTAAATAAACAAAAAAAAATAAGATAAACTCTCAGGAATAGATAAATAATAACAAAAAATTGTAAAGTGGAGAAAGCGAGAGCGCGCGAATGCACTCAAGCAAACACAAACAGCACAGCACGATGCGTATTTTTTTTTAAAATTGACAAAATATATCAAAAATAAATCAAAAATAAAAATAAGTGGAAAAGGCGAGAGTGCGCGAGCACACAGGAGCAAAGACAAGCAGCGCAGCTTGATGCGTAGTAAAAAAAATAATAAATAGACAACTAGTCGACCTTATTAGTAATAAAAACCCAAAAGATTAGATAGACAAACAAACAAACACATCAATGTGGAGAGAAGGGCAGTGCGCGCAGGAGCAAAGGTAAACAGCAGACAGACCTGAATCCTTATCTTTACAAGGTCGACCTCAGAACTTTGTTCAGTTTGTCTCGGTGACGGATAATGGAAGGAAGAGCAGGCAACTGGTCGACTTCATTTAAATAAACAAATAAAAAATAAGATAAACTCTCAGGAATAGAAAAATAATAACAAAAAAATTGTAAAGTGGAGAAAGCGAGAGCGCGCGAATGCACTAAAGCAAACACAAACAGCACAGCACGATGCGTATTTTTTTTAAATTGACAAAATAAATAAAAAATAAATCAAAAATAAAAATAAGTGGAAAAGGCGAGAGTGCGCGAGCACACAGGAGCAAAGACAAGCAGCGCAGCTTGATGCGTAGTAAAAAAAATAATAAATAGACAACTAGTCTACCTCATTAGTAATAAAAACCCAAAAGATTAGATAGACAAACAAACAAACACATCAATGTGGAGAGAAGGGCAGTGCGCGCAGGAGCAAAGGTAAACAGCAGACAGACCTGAATCCTTATCTTTACAAGGTCGACCTCAGAACTTTGTTCAGTTTGTCTCGGTGACGGATAATGGAAGGTAGAGCAGGCAACTGGTCGACTTCATTTAAATAAACAAATAAAAAATAAGATAAACTCTCAGGAATAGATAAATAATAACAAAAAAATTGTAAAGTGGAGAAAGCGAGAGCGCGCGAATGCACTAAAGCAAACACAAACAGCACAGCACGATGCGTATTTTTTTTTAAATTGACAAAATAAATCAAAAATAAATCAAAAATAAAAATAACTGGAAAAGGCGAGAGTGCGCGAGCACACAGGAGCAAAGACAAGCAGCGCAGCTTGATGCGTAGTAAAAAAAATAATAAATAGACAACTAGTCGACCTCATTAGTAATAAAAACCCAAAAGATTAGATAGACAAACAAACAAACACATCAATGTGGAGAGAAGGGCAGTGCGCGCAGGAGCAAAGGTATACAGCAGACTGACCTGAATCCTTATCTTTTCAAGGTCGACCTCAGAACTTTGTTCAGTTTGTCTCGGTGACGGATAATGGAAGGAAGGGCAGGCAACTGGTCGACTTCATTTAAATAAACAAAAAAAAATAGGTAAACTCTCAGAAATAGATAAATAATAACAAAAAATTGTAAAGTGGAGAAAGCGAGAGCGCGCGAATGCACTCAAGCAAACACAAACAGCACAGCACGATGCGTATTTTTTTTTAAAATTGACAAAATATATCAAAAATAAATCAAAAATAAAAATAAGTGGAAAAGGCGAGAGTGCGCGAGCACACAGGAGCAAAGACAAGCAGCGCAGCTTGATGCGTAGTAAAAAAAATAATAAATAGACAACTGGTCGACCTCATTAGAAATAAAAACCCAAAAGATTAGATAGACAAACAAACAAACACATAAATGTGGAGAGAAGGGCAGTGCGGCAGGAGCAAAGGTAAACAGCAGACAGACCTGAATCCTTATCTTTACAAGGTCGACCTCAGAACTTTGTTCAGTTTGTCTCGGTGACGGATAATGGAAGGAAGGGCAGGCAACTGGTCGACTTCATTTAAATAAACAAATAAAAAATAAGATAAACTCTCAGGAATAGATAAATAATAACAAAAAAATTGTAAAGTGGAGAAAGCGGAGAGCGCGCGAATGCACTCAAGCAAACACAAACAGCACAGCACGATGCGTATTTTTTTTTAAATTGACAAAATAAATCAAAAATAAAACAAAAATAAAAATAAGGGAAAAGGCGAGAGTGCGCGAGCACACAGGAGCAAAGACAAGCAGCGCAGCTTGATGCGTAGTAAAAAAAATAATAAATAGACAACTGGTCGACCTCATTAGAAATAAAAACCCAAAAGATTAGATAGACAAACAAACAAACACATAAATGTGGAGAGAAGGGCAGTGCGCGCAGGAGCAAAGGTAAACAGCAGACAGACCTGAATCCTTATCTTTACAAGGTCGACCTCAGAACTTTGTTCAGTTTGTCTCGGTGACGGATAATGGAAG
The DNA here is from genome assembly GCF_023159225.1 of Perognathus longimembris pacificus. NCBI lineage: Eukaryota > Metazoa > Chordata > Mammalia > Rodentia > Heteromyidae > Perognathus > Perognathus longimembris. The sequence goes on along the minus strand of NW_025958174.1, from coordinate 31,253 downwards.
GAAGGGCAGGCAACTGGTCGACTTCATTTAAATAAACAAATAAAAAATAAGATAAACTCTCAGGAATAGATAAATAATAACAAAAAAATTGTAAAGTGGAGAAAGCGAGAGCGCGCGAATGCACTCAAGCAAACACAAACAGCACAGCACGATGCGTATTTTTTTTTAATTGACAAAATAAATCAAAAATAAAAATAAAAATAAGTGGAAAAGGCGAGAGTGCGCGAGCACACAGGAGCAAAGACAAGCAGCGCAGCTTGATGCGTAGTAAAAAAAATAATAAATAGACAACTGGTCGACCTCATTAGAAATAAAAACCCAAAAGATTAGATAGACAAACAAACAAACACATAAATGTGGAGAGAAGGGCAGTGCGCGCAGGAGCAAAGGTAAACAGCAGACAGACCTGAATCCTTATCTTTACAAGGTCGACCTCAGAAATTTGTTCAGTTTGTCTCGGTGACGGATAATGGAAGGAAGGGCAGGCAACTGGTCGACTTCATTTAAATAAACAAATAAAATATAAGATAAACTCTCAGGAATAGATAAATAATAACAAAAAAATTGTAAAGTGGAGAAAGCGAGAGCGCGCGAATGCACTCAAGCAAACACAAACAGCACAGCACGATGCGTATTTTTTTTTAAATTGACAAAATAAATCAAAAATAAATCAAAAATAAAAATAAGTGGAAAAGGCGAGAGTGCGCGAGCACACAGGAGCAAAGACAAGCAGCGCAGCTTGATGCGTAGTAAAAAAAAATAATAAATAGACAACTGGTCGACCTCATTAGAAATAAAAACCCAAAAGATTAGATAGACAAACAAACAAACACATAAATGTGGAGAGAAGGGCAGTGCGCGCAGGAGCAAAGGTAAACAGCAGACAGACCTGAATCCTTATCTTTACAAGGTCGACCTCAGAACTTTGTTCAGTTTGTCTCGGTGACGGATAATGGAAGGAAGGGCAGGCAACTGGTCGACTTCATTTAAATAAACAAATAAAAAATAAGATAAACTCTCAGGAATAGATAAATAATAACAAAAAAATTGTAAAGTGGAGAAAGCGAGAGCGCGCGAATGCACTCAAGCAAACACAAACAGCACAGCACGATGCGTATTTTTTTTTAAATTGACAAAATAAATCAAAAATAAAAATAAAAATAAGTGGAAAAGGCGAGAGTGCGCGAGCACACAGGAGCAAAGACAAGCAGCGCAGCTTGATGCGTAGTAAAAAAAATAATAAATAGACAACTGGTCGACCTCATTAGAAATAAAAACCCAAAAGATTAGATAGACAAACAAACAAACACATAAATGTGGAGAGAAGGGCAGTGCGCGCAGGAGCAAAGGTAAACAGCAGACAGACCTGAATCCTTATCTTTACAAGGTCGACCTCAGAACTTTGTTCAGTTTGTCTCGGTGACGGATAATGGAAGGAAGGGCAGGCAACTGGTCGACTTCATTTAAATAAACAAATAAAAAATAAGATAAACTCTCAGGAATAGATAAATAATAACAAAAAAATTGTAAAGTGGAGAAAGCGAGAGCGCGCGAATGCACTCAAGCAAACACAAACAGCACAGCACGATGCGTATTTTTTTTTAAATTGACAAAATAAATCAAAAAAAATCAAAAATAAAAATAAGTGGAAAAGGCGAGAGTGCGCGAGCACACAGGAGCAAAGACAAGCAGCGCAGCTTGATGCGTAGTAAAAAAAATAATAAATAGACAACTGGTCGACCTCATTAGAAATAAAAACCCAAAAGATTAGATAGACAAACAAACAAACACATAAATGTGGAGAGAAGGGCAGTGCGCGCAGGAGCAAAGGTAAACAGCAGACAGACCTGAATCCTTATCTTTACAAGGTCGACCTCAGAACTTTGTTCAGTTTGTCTCGGTGACGGATAATGGAAGGAAGGGCAGGCAACTGGTCGACTTCATTTAAATAAACAAATAAAAAATAAGATAAACTCTCAGGAATAGATAAATAATAACAAAAAAATTGTAAAGTGGAGAAAGCGAGAGCGCGCGAATGCACTCAAGCAAACACAAACAGCACAGCACGATGCGTATTTTTTTTTAATTGACAAAATAAATCAAAAATAAATCAAAAATAAAAATAAGTGGAAAAGGCGAGAGTGCGCGAGCACACAGGAGCAAAGACAAGCAGCGCAGCTTGATGCGTAGTAAAAAAAATAATAAATAGACAACTGGTCGACCTCATTAGAAATAAAAACCCAAAAGATTAGATAGACAAACAAACAAACACATAAATGTGGAGAGAAGGGCAGTGCGCGCAGGAGCAAAGGTAAACAGCAGACAGACCTGAATCCTTATCTTTACAAGGTCGACCTCAGAACTTTGTTCAGTTGTCTCGGTGACGGATAATGGAAGGAAGGGCAGGCAACTGGTCGACTTCATTTAAATAAACAAATAAAAAATAAGATAAACTCTCAGGAATAGATAAATAATAACAAAAAAATTGTAAAGTGGAGAAAGCGAGAGCGCGCGAATGCACTCAAGCAAACACAAACAGCACAGCACGATGCGTATTTTTTTTAAATTGACAAAATAAATCAAAAATAAAAAAATAAAAATAAGTGGAAAAGCGAGAGTGCGCGAGCACACAGGAGCAAAGACAAGCAGCGCAGCTTGATGCGTAGTAAAAAAAATAATAAATAGACAACTGGTCGACCTCATTAGAAATAAAAACCCAAAAGATTAGATAGACAAACAAACAAACACATAAATGTGGAGAGAAGGGCAGTGCGCGCAGGAGCAAAGGTAAACAGCAGACAGACCTGAATCCTTATCTTTACAAGGTCGACCTCAGAACTTTGTTCAGTTTGTCTCGGTGACGGATAATGGAAGGAAGGGCAGGCAACTGGTCGACTTCATTTAAATAAACAAATAAAAAATAAGATAAACTCTCAGGAATAGATAAATAATAACAAAAAAATTGTAAAGTGGAGAAAGCGAGAGCGCGCGAATGCACTCAAGCAAACACAAACAGCACAGCACGATGCGTATTTTTTTTAAATTGACAAAATAAATCAAAAATAAATCAAAAATAAAAATAAGTGGAAAAGGCGAGAGTGCGCGAGCACACAGGAGCAAAGACAAGCAGCGCAGCTTGATGCGTAGTAAAAAAAATAATAAATAGACAACTGGTCGACCTCATTAGAAATAAAAACCCAAAAGATTAGATAGACAAACAAACAAACACATAAATGTGGAGAGAAGGGCAGTGCGCGCAGGAGCAAAGGTAAACAGCAGACAGACCTGAATCCTTATCTTTACAAGGTCGACCTCAGAACTTTGTTCAGTTTGTCTCGGTGACGGATAATGGAAGGAAGGGCAGGCAACTGGTCGACTTCATTTAAATAAACAAATAAAAAATAAGATAAACTCTCAGGAATAGATAAATAATAACAAAAAAATTGTAAAGTGGAGAAAGCGAGAGCGCGCGAATGCACTCAAGCAAACACAAACAGCACAGCACGATGCGTATTTTTTTTAAAAATTGAGAAAATAAATCAAAAATAAAAATAAGTGGAAAAGGCGAGAGTGCGCGAGCACACAGGAGCAAAGACAAGCAGCGCAGCTTGATGCGTAGTAAAAAAAATAATAAATAGACAACTGGTCGACCTCATTAGAAATAAAAACCCAAAAGATTAGATAGACAAACAAACAAACACATAAATGTGGAGAGAAGGGCAGTGGCGCAGGAGCAAAGGTAAACAGCAGACAGACCTGAATCCTTATCTTTACAAGGTCGACCTCAGAACTTTGTTCAGTTTGTCTCGGTGACGGATAATGGAAGGAAGGGCAGGCAACTGGTCGACTTCATTTAAATAAACAAATAAAAAATAAGATAAACTCTCAGGAATAGATAAATAATAACAAAAAAATTGTAAAGTGGAGAAAGCGAGAGCGCGCGAATGCACTCAAGCAAACACAAACAGCACAGCACGATGCGTATTTTTTTTTAAATTGACAAAATAAATCAAAAATAAATCAAAAATAAAAATAAGTGGAAAAGGCGAGAGTGCGCGAGCACACAGGAGCAAAGACAAGCAGCGCAGCTTGATGCGTAGTAAAAAAATAATAAATAGACAACTGGTCGACCTCATTAGAAATAAAAACCCAAAAGATTAGATAGACAAACAAACAAACACATAAATGTGGAGAGAAGGGCAGTGCGCGCAGGAGCAAAGGTAAACAGCAGACAGACCTGAATCCTTATCTTTACAAGGTCGACCTCAGAACTTTGTTCAGTTTGTCTCGGTGACGGATAATGGAAGGAAGGGCAGGCAACTGGTCGACTTCATTTAAATAAACAAATAAAAAATAAGATAAACTCTCAGGAATAGATAAATAATAACAAAAAAATTGTAAAGTGGAGAAAGCGAGAGCGCGCGAATGCACTCAAGCAAACACAAACAGCACAGCACGATGCGTATTTTTTTTTAAATTGACAAAATAAATAAATCAAAAATAAAAATAAGTGGAAAAGGCGAGAGTGCGCGAGCACACAGGAGCAAAGACAAGCAGCGCAGCTTGATGCGTAGTAAAAAAAATAATAAATAGACAACTGGTCGACCTCATTAGAAATAAAAACCCAAAAGATTAGATAGACAAACAAACAAACACATAAATGTGGAGAGAAGGGCAGTGCGCGCAGGAGCAAAGGTAAACAGCAGACAGACCTGAATCCTTATCTTTACAAGGTCGACCTCAGAACTTTGTTCAGTTTGTCTCGGTGACGGATAATGGAAGGAAGGGCAGGCAACTGGTCGACTTCATTTAAATAAACAAATAAAAAATAAGATAAACTCTCAGGAATAGATAAATAATAACAAAAAATTGTAAAGTGGAGAAAGCGAGAGCGCGCGAATGCACTCAAGCAAACACAAACAGCACAGCACGATGCGTATTTTTTTTTAAATTGACAAAATAAATCAAAAATAAATCAAAAATAAAAATAAGTGGAAAAGGCGAGAGTGCGCGAGCACACAGGAGCAAAGACAAGCAGCGCAGCTTGATGCGTAGTAAAAAAAATAATAAATAGACAACTGGTCGACCTCATTAGAAATAAAAACCCAAAAGATTAGATAGACAAACAAACAAACACATAAATGTGGAGAGAAGGGCAGTGCGCGCAGGAGCAAAGGTAAACAGCAGACAGACCTGAATCCTTATCTTTACAAGGTCGACCTCAGAACTTTGTTCAGTTTGTCTCGGTGACGGATAATGGAAGGAAGGGCAGGCAACTGGTCGACTTCATTTAAATAAACAAATAAAAAATAAGATAAACTCTCAGGAATAGATAAATAATAACAAAAAAATTGTAAAGTGGAGAAAGCGAGAGCGCGCGAATGCACTCAAGCAAACACAAACAGCACAGCACGATGCGTATTTTTTTAAATTGACAAAATAAATCAAAAATAAAAATAAAAATAAGTGGAAAAGGCGAGAGTGCGCGAGCACACAGGAGCAAAGACAAGCAGCGCAGCTTGATGCGTAGTAAAAAAAAATAATAAATAGACAACTGGTCGACCTCATTAGAAATAAAAACCCAAAAATTAGATAGACAAACAAACAAACACATAAATGTGGAGAGAAGGGCAGTGCGCGCAGGAGCAAAGGTAAACAGCAGACAGACCTGAATCCTTATCTTTACAAGGTCGACCTCAGAACTTTGTTCAGTTTGTCTCGGTGACGGATAATGGAAGGAAGGGCAGGCAACTGGTCGACTTCATTTAAATAAACAAATAAAAAATAAGATAAACTCTCAGGAATAGATAAATAATAACAAAAAAATTGTAAAGTGGAGAAAGCGAGAGCGCGCGAATGCACTCAAGCAAACACAAACAGCACAGCACGATGCGTATTTTTTTAAATTGACAAAATAAATCAAAAATCAAAAATATAAGTGGAAAAGGCGAGAGTGCGCGAGCACACAGGAGCAAAGACAAGCAGCGCAGCTTGATGCGTAGTAAAAAAAATAATAAATAGACAACTGGTCGACCTCATTAGAAATAAAAACCCAAAAGATTAGATAGACAAACAAACAAACACATAAATGTGGAGAGAAGGGCAGTGCGCGCAGGAGCAAAGGTAAACAGCAGACAGACCTGAATCCTTATCTTTACAAGGTCGACCTCAGAACTTTGTTCAGTTTGTCTCGGTGACGGATAATGGAAGGAAGGGCAGGCAACTGGTCGACTTCATTTAAATAAACAAATAAAAAATAAGATAAACTCTCAGGAATAGATAAATAATAACAAAAAAATTGTAAAGTGGAGAAAGCGAGAGCGCGCGAATGCACTCAAGCAAACACAAACAGCACAGCACGATGCGTATTTTTTTTTAAAATTGACAAAATAAATCAAAAATAAATCAAAAATAAAAATAAGTGGAAAAGGCGAGAGTGCGCGAGCACACAGGAGCAAAGACAAGCAGCGCAGCTTGATGCGTAGTAAAAAAAATAATAAATAGACAACTGGTCGACCTCATTAGAAATAAAAACCCAAAAGATTAGATAGACAAACAAACAAACACATAAATGTGGAGAGAAGGGCAGTGCGCGCAGGAGCAAAGGTAAACAGCAGACAGACCTGAATCCTTATCTTTACAAGGTCGACCTCAGAACTTTGTTCAGTTTGTCTCGGTGACGGATAATGGAAGGAAGGGCAGGCAACTGGTCGACTTCATTTAAATAAACAAATAAAAAATAAGATAAACTCTCAGGAATAGATAAATAATAACAAAAAAATTGTAAAGTGGAGAAAGCGAGAGCGCGCGAATGCACTCAAGCAAACACAAACAGCACAGCACGATGCGTATTTTTTTTAAATTGACAAAATAAATCAAAAATAAATCAAAAATAAAAATAAGTGGAAAAGGCGAGAGTGCGCGAGCACACAGGAGCAAAGACAAGCAGCGCAGCTTGATGCGTAGTAAAAAAAATAATAAATAGACAACTGGTCGACCTCATTAGAAATAAAAACCCAAAAGATTAGATAGACAAACAAACAAACACATAAATGTGGAGAGAAGGGCAGTGCGCGCAGGAGCAAAGGTAAACAGCAGACAGACCTGAATCCTTATCTTTACAAGGTCGACCTCAGAACTTTGTTCAGTTTGTCTCGGTGACGGATAATGGAAGGAAGGGCAGGCAACTGGTCGACTTCATTTAAATAAACAAATAAAAAATAAGATAAACTCTCAGGAATAGATAAATAATAACAAAAAAATTGTAAAGTGGAGAAAGCGAGAGCGCGAATGCACTCAAGCAAACACAAACAGCACAGCACGATGCGTATTTTTTTTAAATTGACAAAATAAATCAAAAATAAATCAAAAATAAAAATAAGTGGAAAAGGCGAGAGTGCGCGAGCACACAGGAGCAAAGACAAGCAGCGCAGCTTGATGCGTAGTAAAAAAAATAATAAATAGACAACTGGTCGACCTCATTAGAAATAAAAACCCAAAAGATTAGATAGACAAACAAACAAACACATAAATGTGGAGAGAAGGGCAGTGCGCGCAGGAGCAAAGGTAAACAGCAGACAGACCTGAATCCTTATCTTTACAAGGTCGACCTCAGAACTTTGTTCAGTTTGTCTCGGTGACGGATAATGGAAGGAAGGGCAGGCAACTGGTCGACTTCATTTAAATAAACAAATAAAAAATAAGATAAACTCTCAGGAATAGATAAATAATAACAAAAAAATTGTAAAGTGGAGAAAGCGAGAGCGCGCGAATGCACTCAAGCAAACACAAACAGCACAGCACGATGCGTATTTTTTTTAAATTGACAAAATAAATCAAAAAAAATCAAAAATAAAAATAAGTGGAAAAGGCGAGAGTGCGCGAGCACACAGGAGCAAAGACAAGCAGCGCAGCTTGATGCGTAGTAAAAAAAATAATAAATAGACAACTGGTCGACCTCATTAGAAATAAAAACCCAAAAGATTAGATAGACAAACAAACAAACACATAAATGTGGAGAGAAGGGCAGTGCGCGCAGGAGCAAAGGTAAACAGCAGACAGACCTGAATCCTTATCTTTACAAGGTCGACCTCAGAACTTTGTTCAGTTTGTCTCGGTGACGGATAATGGAAGGAAGGGCAGGCAACTGGTCGACTTCATTTAAATAAACAAATAAAAAATAAGATAAACTCTCAGGAATAGATAAATAATAACAAAAAAATTGTAAAGTGGAGAAAGCGAGAGCGCGCGAATGCACTCAAGCAAACACAAACAGCACAGCACGATGCGTATTTTTTTTTAAATTGACAAAATAAATCAAAAATAAATCAAAAATAAAAATAAGTGGAAAAGGCGAGAGTGCGCGAGCACACAGGAGCAAAGACAAGCAGCGCAGCTTGATGCGTAGTAAAAAAAATAATAAATAGACAACTGGTCGACCTCATTAGAAATAAAAACCCAAAAGATTAGATAGACAAACAAACAAACACATAAATGTGGAGAGAAGGGCAGTGCGCGCAGGAGCAAAGGTAAACAGCAGACAGACCTGAATCCTTATCTTTACAAGGTCGACCTCAGAACTTTGTTCAGTTTGTCTCGGTGACGGATAATGGAAGGAAGGGCAGGCAACTGGTCGACTTCATTTAAATAAACAAATAAAAAATAAGATAAACTCTCAGGAATAGATAAATAATAACAAAAAAATTGTAAAGTGGAGAAAGCGAGAGCGCGCGAATGCACTCAAGCAAACACAAACAGCACAGCACGATGCGTATTTTTTTTTAAAATTGACAAAATAAATCAAAAATAAATCAAAAATAAAAATAAGTGGAAAAGGCGAGAGTGCGCGAGCACACAGGAGCAAAGACAAGCAGCGCAGCTTGATGCGTAGTAAAAAAAATAATAAATAGACAACTGGTCGACCTCATTAGAAATAAAAACCCAAAAGATTAGATAGACAAACAAACAAACACATAAATGTGGAGAGAAGGGCAGTGCGCGCAGGAGCAAAGGTAAACAGCAGACAGACCTGAATCCTTATCTTTACAAGGTCGACCTCAGAACTTTGTTCAGTTTGTCTCGGTGACGGATAATGGAAGGAAGGGCAGGCAACTGGTCGACTTCATTTAAATAAACAAATAAAAAATAAGATAAACTCTCAGGAATAGATAAATAATAACAAAAAAATTGTAAAGTGGAGAAAGCGAGAGCGCGCGAATGCACTCAAGCAAACACAAACAGCACAGCACGATGCGTATTTTTTTTAAATTGACAAAATAAATCAAAAATAAATCAAAAATAAAAATAAGTGGAAAAGGCGAGAGTGCGCGAGCACACAGGAGCAAAGACAAGCAGCGCAGCTTGATGCGTAGTAAAAAAAATAATAAATAGACAACTGGTCGACCTCATTAGAAATAAAAACCCAAAAGATTAGATAGACAAACAAACAAACACATAAATGTGGAGAGAAGGGCAGTGCGCGCAGGAGCAAAGGTAAACAGCAGACAGACCTGAATCCTTATCTTTACAAGGTCGACCTCAGAACTTTGTTCAGTTTGTCTCGGTGACGGATAATGGAAGGAAGGGCAGGCAACTGGTCGACTTCATTTAAATAAACAAATAAAAAATAAGATAAACTCTCAGGAATAGATAAATAATAACAAAAAAATTGTAAAGTGGAGAAAGCGAGAGCGCGCGAATGCACTCAAGCAAACACAAACAGCACAGCACGATGCGTATTTTTTTTAAATTGACAAAATAAATCAAAAATAAATCAAAAATAAAAATAAGTGGAAAAGGCGAGAGTGCGCGAGCACACAGGAGCAAAGACAAGCAGCGCAGCTTGATGCGTAGTAAAAAAAATAATAAATAGACAACTGGTCGACCTCATTAGAAATAAAAACCCAAAAGATTAGATAGACAAACAAACAAACACATAAATGTGGAGAGAAGGGCAGTGCGCGCAGGAGCAAAGGTAAACAGCAGACAGACCTGAATCCTTATCTTTACAAGGTCGACCTCAGAACTTTGTTCAGTTTGTCTCGGTGACGGATAATGGAAGGAAGGGCAGGCAACTGGTCGACTTCATTTAAATAAACAAATAAAAAATAAGATAAACTCTCAGGAATAGATAAATAATAACAAAAAAATTGTAAAGTGGAGAAAGCGAGAGCGCGCGAATGCACTCAAGCAAACACAAACAGCACAGCACGATGCGTATTTTTTTTAAATTGACAAAATAAATCAAAAATAAATCAAAAATAAAAATAAGTGGAAAAGGCGAGAGTGCGCGAGCACACAGGAGCAAAGACAAGCAGCGCAGCTTGATGCGTAGTAAAAAAAATAATAAATAGACAACTGGTCGACCTCATTAGAAATAAAAACCCAAAAGTTAGATAGACAAACAAACAAACACATAAATGTGGAGAGAAGGGCAGTGCGCGCAGGAGCAAAGGTAAACAGCAGACAGACCTGAATCCTTATCTTTACAAGGTCGACCTCAGAACTTTGTTCAGTTTGTCTCGGTGACGGATAATGGAAGGAAGGGCAGGCAACTGGTCGACTTCATTTAAATAAACAAATAAAAAATAAGATAAACTCTCAGGAATAGATAAATAATAACAAAAAAATTGTAAAGTGGAGAAAGCGAGAGCGCGCGAATGCACTCAAGCAAACACAAACAGCACAGCACGATGCGTATTTTTTTTAAATTGACAAAATAAATCAAAAATAAATCAAAAATAAAAATAAGTGGAAAAGGCGAGAGTGCGCGAGCACACAGGAGCAAAGACAAGCAGCGCAGCTTGATGCGTAGTAAAAAAAAAATAAATAGACAACTGGTCGACCTCATTAGAAATAAAAACCCAAAAGATTAGATAGACAAACAAACAAACACATAAATGTGGAGAGAAGGGCAGTGCGCGCAGGATCAAAGGTAAACAGCAGACAGACCTGAATCCTTTTCTTTACAAGGTCGACCTCAGAAATTTGTTCAGTGTGTCTCGGTGACGAATAATGGAAGGAAGGGCAGGCAACTGGTCGACTTCATTTAAATAAACAAATAAAAAATAAGATAAACTCTCAGGAATAGATAAATAATAACAAAAAATTGTAAAGTGGAGAAAGCGAGAGCGCGCGAATGCACTCAAGCAAACACAAACAGCACAGCACGATGCGTATTTTTTTTAAATTGACAAAATAAATCAAAAATAAATCAAAAATAAAAATAAGTGGAAAAGGCGAGAGTGCGCGAGCACACAGGAGCAAAGACAAGCAGCGCAGCTTGATGCGTAGTAAAAAAAATAATAAATAGACAACTGGTCGACCTCATTAGAAATAAAAACCCAAAAGATTAGATAGACAAACAAACAAACACATAAATGTGGAGAGAAGGGCAGTGCGCGCAGGAGCAAAGGTAAACAGCAGACAGACCTGAATCCTTATCTTTACAAGGTCGACCTCAGAACTTTGTTCAGTTTCTCTCGGTGACGGATAATGGAAGGAAGGGCAGGCAAGTGGTCGACTTCATTTAAATAAACAAATAAAAAATAAGATAAACTCTCAGGAATAGATAAATAATAACAAAAAAATTGTAAAGTGGAGAAAGCGAGAGCACGCGAATGCACTCAAGCAAACACAAACAGCACAGCACGATGCGTATTTTTTTAAAAATTGACAAAATAAATCAAAAAGAAATCAAAAATAAAAATAAGTGGAAAAGGCGAGAGTGCACGAGCACACAGGAGCAAAGACAAGCAGCGCAGCTTGATGCGTAGTAAAAAAAATAATAAATAGACAACTGGTCGACCTCATTAGAAATAAAAACCCAAAAAATTAGATAGACAAACAAACAAACACATAAATGTGGAGAGAAGGGCAGTGCGCGCAGGAGCAAAGGTAAACAGCAGACAGACCTGAATCCTTATCTTTACAAGGTCGACCTCAGAACTTTGTTCAGTTTGTCTCGGTGACGGATAATGGAAGGAAGGGCAGGCAACTGGTCGACTTCATTTAAATAAACAAATAAAAAATAAGATAAACTCTCAGGAATAGATAAATAATAACAAAAAATTGTAAAGTGGAGAAAGGGAGAGCACGCGAATGCACTCAAGCAAACACAAACAGCACAGCACGATGCGTATTTTTTTTTAAATTGACAAAATAAATCAAAAATAAAAATAAGTGGAAAAGGCGAGAGTGCGCGAGCACACAGGAGCAAAGACAAGCAGCGCAACTTGATGCGTAGTAAAAAAAATAATAAATAGACAACTGGTCGACCTCATTAGAAATAAAAACCCAAAAGATTAGATAGACAAACAAACAAACACATATATGTGGAGAGAAGGGCAGTGCGCGGAGGAGCAAAGGTAAACAGCAGACAGTCCTGAATCCTTGTCTTTACAAGGTCGACCTCAGAACTTTGTTCAGTTTGTCTCGGTGACGGATAATGGAAGGAAGGTCAGGCAACTGGTCGACTTCATTTAAATAAACAAATAAAAAATAAGATAAACTCTCAGGAATAGATAAATAATAACAAAAAAATTGTAAAGTGGAGAAAGCGAGAGCGCGCGAATGCACTAAAGCAAACACAAACAGCACAGCACGATGCGTATTTTTTTTTAATTGACAAAATAAATCAAAAATAAATCAAAAATAAAAATAAGTGGAAAAGGCGAGAGTGCGCGAGCACACAGGAGCAAAGACAAGCAGCGCAGCTTGATGCGTAGTAAAAAAAATAATAAATAGACAACTGGTCGACCTCATTAGAAATAAAAACCCAAAAGATTAGATAGACAAACAAACAAACACATAAATGTGGAGAGAAGGGCAGTGCGCGCAGGAGCAAAGGTAAACAGCAGACAGACCTGAATCCTTATCTTTACAAGGTCGACCTCAGAACTTTGTTCAGTTTGTCTCGGTGACGGATAATGGAAGGAAGGGCAGGCAACTGGTCGACTTCATTTAAATAAACAAATAAAAAATAAGATAAACTCTCAGGAATAGATAAATAATAACAAAAAAATTGTAAAGTGGAGAAAGCGAGAGCGCGCGAATGCACTCAAGCAAACACAAACAGCACAGTACGATGCGTATTTTTTTTAAAATTGACAAAATAAATCAAAAATAAATCAAAAATAAAAATAAGTGGAAAAAGCGAGAGTGCGTGAGCACACAGGAGCAAAGACAAGCAGCGCAGCTTGATGCGTAGTAAAAAAAATAATAAATAGACAACTGGTCGACCACATTAGAAATAAAAACCCAAAAGTTTAGATAGACAAACATACAAACACATAAATGTGGAGAGAAGGGCAGTGCGCGCAGGAGCAAAGGTAAACAGCAGACAGACCTGAATCCTTATCTTTACAAGGTCGACCTCAGAACTTTGTTCAGTTTGTCTCGGTGACGGATAATGGAAGGAAGGGCAGGCAACTGGTCGACTTCATTTAAATAAACAAATAAAAAATAAGATAAACTCTCAGGAATAGATAAATAATAACAAAAAAATTGTAAATTGGAGAAAGCGAGAGCGCGCGAATGCACTCAAGCAAACACAAACAGCACAGCACGATGCGTATTTTTTTTAAATTGACAAAATAAATCAAAAATAAATCAAAAATAAAAATAAGTGGAATAGGCGAGAGTGGGCGAGCACACAGGAGCAAAGACAAGCAGAGCAGCTTGATGCGTAGTAAAAAAAATAATAAATAGACAACTGGTCGACCTCATTAGAAATAAAAACCCAAAAGATTAGATAGACAAACAAACAAACACATAAATGTGGAGAGAAGGGCAGTGCGCGCAGGAGCAAAGGTAAACAGCAGACAGACCTGAATCCTTATCTTTACAAGGTCGACCTCAGAACTTTGTTCAGTTTGTCTCGGTGACGGATAATGGAAGGAAAGGCAGGCAACTGGTCGACTTCATTTAAATAAACAAATAAAATAAGATAAACTCTCAGGAATAGATAAATAATAACAAAAAAATTGTAAAGTGGAGAAAGCGAGAGCGCGCGAATGCACTCAAGCAAACACAAACAGCACAGCACGATGCGTATTTTTTTTAAATTGACAAAATAAATCAAAAATAAATCAAAAATAAAAATAAGAGGAAAAGGCGAGAGTGCGCGAGCAAACAGGAGCAAAGACAAGCAGCGCAGCTTGATGCGTAGTAAAAAAAATAATAAATAGACAACTGGTCGACCTCATTAGAAATAAAAACCCAAAAGATTAGATAGACAAACAAACAAACACATAAATGTTGAGAGAAGGGCAGTGGGCGCAGGATCAAAGGTAAACAGCAGACAGACCTGAATCCTTATCTTTACAAGGTCGACCTCAGAAATTTGTTCAGTGTGTCTCGGTGACGAATAATGCAAGGAAGGGCAGGCAACTGGTCGACTTCATTTAAATAAACAAATAAAAAATAAGATAACCTCTCAGGAATAGATAAATAATAACAAAAAAATTGTAAAGTGGAGAAAGCGAGAGCGCGCGAATGCACTCAAGCAAACACAAACAGCACAGCACGATGCGTATTTTTTTTTAAATTGACAAAATAAATCAAAAATAAATCAAAAATAAAAATAAGTGTAAAAGGCGAGAGTGCGCGAGCACACAGGAGCAAAGACAAGCAGCGCAGCTTGATGCGTAGTAAAAAAAATAATAAATAGACAACTGGTCGACCTCATTAGAAATAAAAACCCAAAAAATTAGATAGACAAACAAACAAACACATAAATGTGGAGAGAAGGGCAGTGCGCGCAGGAGCAAAGGTAAACAGCAGACAGACCTGAATCCTTATCTTTACAAGGTCGACCTCAGAACTTTGTTCAGTTTGTCTCGGTGACGGATAATGGAAGGAAGGGCAGGCAACTGGTCGACTTCATTTAAATAAACAAATAAAAAATAAGATAAACTCTCAGGAATAGATAAATAATAACAAAAAATTGTAAAGTGGAGAAAGGGAGAGCACGCGAATGCACTCAAGCAAACACAAACAGCACAGCACGATGCGTATTTTTTTTTAAATTGACAAAATAAATCAAAAATAAAAATAAGTGGAAAAGGCGAGAGTGCGCGAGCACACAGGAGCAAAGACAAGCAGCGCAGCTTGATGCGTAGTAAAAAAAATAATAAATAGACAACTGGTCGACCTCATTAGAAATAAAAACCCAAAAGATTAGATAGACAAACAAACAAACACATATATGTGGAGAGAAGGGCAGTGCGCGCAGGAGCAAAGGTAAACAGCAGACAGACCTGAATCCTTATCTTTACAAGGTCGACCTCAGAACTTTGTTCAGTTTGTCTCGGTGACGGATAATGGAAGGAAGGGCAGGCAACTGGTCGACTTCATTTAAATAAACAAATAAAAAATAAGATAAACTCTCAGGAATAGATAAATAATAACAAAAAATTGTAAAGTGGAGAAAGCGAGAGCGCGCGAATGCACTCAAGCAAACACAAACAGCACAGCACGATGCGTATTTTTTTTAAATTGACAAAATAAATCAAAAATAAATCAAAAATAAAAATAAGTGGAAAAGGCGAGAGTGCGCGAGCACACAGGAGCAAAGACAAGCAGCGCAGCTTGATGCGTAGTAAAAAAAATAATAAATAGACAACTGGTCGACCTCATTAGAAATAAAAACCCAAAAGATTAGATAGACAAACAAACAAACACATAAATGTGGAGAGAAGGGCAGTGCGCGCAGGAGCAAAGGTAAACAGCAGACAGACCTGAATCCTTATCTTTACAAGGTCGACCTCAGAACTTTGTTCAGTTTGTCTCGGTGACGGATAATGGAAGGAAGGGCAGGCAACTGGTCGACTTCATTTAAATAAACAAATAAAAAATAAGATAAACTCTCAGGAATAGATAAATAATAACAAAAAAATTGTAAAGTGGAGAAAGCGAGAGCGCGCGAATGCACTCAAGCAAACACAAACAGCACAGCACGATGCGTATTTTTTTTAAAATTGACAAAATAAATCAAAAATAAATCAAAAATAAAAATAAGTGGAAAAGGCGAGAGTGCCGAGCACACAGGAGCAAAGACAAGCAGCGCAGCTTGATGCGTAGTAAAAAAAATAATAAATAGACAACTGGTCGACCTCATTAGAAATAAAAACCCAAAAGATTAGATAGACAAACAAACAAACACATAAATGTGGAGAGAAGGGCAGTGCGCGCAGGAGCAAAGGTAAACAGCAGACAGACCTGAATCCTTATCTTTACAAGGTCGACCTCAGAACTTTGTTCAGTTTGTCTCGGTGACGGATAATGGAAGGAAGGGCAGGCAACTGGTCGACTTCATTTAAATAAACAAATAAAAAATAAGATAAACTCTCAGGAATAGATAAATAATAACAAAAAAATTGTAAAGTGGAGAAAGCGAGAGCGCGCGAATGCACTCAAGCAAACACAAACAGCACAGCACGATGCGTATTTTTTTTAAATTGACAAAATAAATCAAAAATAAAAATAAGTGGAAAAGGCGAGAGTGCGCGAGCACACAGGAGCAAAGACAAGCAGCGCAGCTTGATGCGTAGTAAAAAAAATAATAAATAGACAACTGGTCGACCTCATTAGAAATAAAAACCCAAAAGATTAGATAGACAAACAAACAAACACATAAATGTGGAGAGAAGGGCAGTGCGCGCAGGAGCAAAGGTAAACAGCAGACAGACCTGAATCCTTATCTTTACAAGGTCGACCTCAGAACTTTGTTCAGTTTGTCTCGGTGACGGATAATGGAAGGAAGGGCAGGCAACTGGTCGACTTCATTTAAATAAACAAATAAAAAATAAGATAAACTCTCAGGAATAGATAAATAATAAAAAAAAATTGTAAAGTGGAGAAAGCGAGAGCGCGCGAATGCACTCAAGCAAACACAAACAGCACAGCACGATGCGTATTTTTTTTAAATTGACAAAATAAATCAAAAATAAATCAAAAATAAAAATAAGTGGAAAAGGCGAGAGTGCGCGAGCACACAGGAGCAAAGACAAGCAGCGCAGCTTGATGCGTAGTAAAAAAAATAATAAATAGACAACTGGTCGACCTCATTAGAAATAAAAACCCAAAAGATTAGATAGACAAACAAACAAACACATAAATGTGGAGAGAAGGGCAGTGCGCGCAGGAGCAAAGGTAAACAGCAGACAGACCTGAATCCTTATCTTTACAAGGTCGACCTCAGAACTTTGTTCAGTTTGTCTCGGTGACGGATAATGGAAGGAAGGGCAGGCAACTGGTCGACTTCATTTAAATAAACAAATAAAAAATAAGATAAACTCTCAGGAATAGATAAATAATAACAAAAAAATTGTAAAGTGGAGAAAGCGAGAGCGCGCGAATGCACTCAAGCAAACACAAACAGCACAGCACGATGCGTATTTTTTTTAAATTGACAAAATAAATCAAAAATAAATCAAAAATAAAAATAAGTGGAAAAGGCGAGAGTGCGCGAGCACACAGGAGCAAAGACAAGCAGCGCAGCTTGATGCGTAGTAAAAAAAATAATAAATAGACAACTGGTCGACCTCATTAGAAATAAAAACCCAAAAGATTAGATAGACAAACAAACAAACACATAAATGTGGAGAGAAGGGCAGTGCGCGCAGGAGCAAAGGTAAACAGCAGACAGACCTGAATCCTTATCTTTACAAGGTCGACCTCAGAACTTTGTTCAGTTTGTCTCGGTGACGGATAATGGAAGGAAGGGCAGGCAACTGGTCGACTTCATTTAAATAAACAAATAAAAAATAAGATAAACTCTCAGGAATAGATAAATAATAACAAAAAAATTGTAAAGTGGAGAAAGCGAGAGCGCGCGAATGCACTCAAGCAAACACAAACAGCACAGCACGATGCGTATTTTTTTTAAATTGACAAAATAAATCAAAAATAAATCAAAAATAAAAATAAGTGGAAAAGGCGAGAGTGCGGCGAGCACACAGGAGCAAAGACAAGCAGCGCAGCTTGATGCGTAGTAAAAAAAATAATAAATAGACAACTGGTCGACCTCATTAGAAATAAAAACCCAAAAGATTAGATAGACAAACAAACAAACACATAAATGTGGAGAGAAGGGCAGTGCGCGCAGGAGCAAAGGTAAACAGCAGACAGACCTGAATCCTTATCTTTACAAGGTCGACCTCAGAACTTTGTTCAGTTTGTCTCGGTGACGGATAATGGAAGGAAGGGCAGGCAACTGGTCGACTTCATTTAAATAAACAAATAAAAAATAAGATAAACTCTCAGGAATAGATAAATAATAACAAAAAAATTGTAAAGTGGAGAAAGCGAGAGCGCGCGAATGCACTCAAGCAAACACAAACAGCACAGCACGATGCGTATTTTTTTTAAATTGACAAAATAAATCAAAAATAAATCAAAAATAAAAATAAGTGGAAAAGGCGAGAGTGCGCGAGCACACAGGAGCAAAGACAAGCAGCGCAGCTTGATGCGTAGTAAAAAAAATAATAAATAGACAACTGGTCGACCTCATTAGAAATAAAAACCCAAAAGATTAGATAGACAAACAAACAAACACATAAATGTGGAGAGAAGGGCAGTGCGCGCAGGAGCAAAGGTAAACAGCAGACAGACCTGAATCCTTATCTTTACAAGGTCGACCTCAGAACTTTGTTCAGTTGTCTCGGTGACGGATAATGGAAGGAAGGGCAGGCAACTGGTCGACTTCATTTAAATAAACAAATAAAAAATAAGATAAACTCTCAGGAATAGATAAATAATAACAAAAAAATTGTAAAGTGGAGAAAGCGAGAGCGCGCGAATGCACTCAAGCAAACACAAACAGCACAGCACGATGCGTATTTTTTTTTAAATTGACAAAATAAATCAAAAATAAATCAAAAATAAAAATAAGTGGAAAAGGCGAGAGTGCGCGAGCACACAGGAGCAAAGACAAGCAGCGCAGCTTGATGCGTAGTAAAAAAAATAATAAATAGACAACTGGTCGACCTCATTAGAAATAAAAACCCAAAAGATTAGATAGACAAACAAACAAACACATAAATGTGGAGAGAAGGGCAGTGCGCGCAGGAGCAAAGGTAAACAGCAGACAGACCTGAATCCTTATCTTTACAAGGTCGACCTCAGAACTTTGTTCAGTTTGTCTCGGTGACGGATAATGGAAGGAAGGGCAGGCAACTGGTCGACTTCATTTAAATAAACAAATAAAAAATAAGATAAACTCTCAGGAATAGATAAATAATAACAAAAAAATTGTAAAGTGGAGAAAGCGAGAGCACGCGAATGCACTCAAGCAAACACAAACAGCACAGCACGATGCGTATTTTTTTTTAAATTGACAAAATAAATCAAAAATAAAAATAAAAATAAGTGGAAAAGGCGAGAGTGCGCGAGCACACAGGAGCAAAGACAAGCAGCGCAGCTTGATGCGTAGTAAAAAAAATAATAAATAGACAACTGGTCGACCTCATTAGAAATAAAAACCCAAAAGATTAGATAGACAAACAAACAAACACATAAATGTGGAGAGAAGGGCAGTGCGCGCAGGAGCAAAGGTAAACAGCAGACAGACCTGAATCCTTATCTTTACAAGGTCGACCTCAGAACTTTGTTCAGTTTGTCTCGGTGACGGATAATGGAAGGAAGGGCAGGCAACTGGTCGACTTCATTTAAATAAACAAATAAAAAATAAGATAAACTCTCAGGAATAGATAAATAATAACAAAAAATTGTAAAGTGGAGAAAGCGAGAGCGCGCGAATGCACTCAAGCAAACACAAACAGCACAGCACGATGCGTATTTTTTTTAAATTGACAAAATAAATCAAAAATAAATCAAAAATAAAAATAAGTGGAAAAGGCGAGAGTGCGCGAGCACACAGGAGCAAAGACAAGCAGCGCAGCTTGATGCGTAGTAAAAAAAATAATAAATAGACAACTGGTCGACCTCATTAGAAATAAAAACCCAAAAGATTAGATAGACAAACAAACAAACACATAAATGTGGAGAGAAGGGCAGTGCGCGCAGGAGCAAAGGTAAACAGCAGACAGACCTGAATCCTTATCTTTACAAGGTCGACCTCAGAACTTTGTTCAGTTTGTCTCGGTGACGGATAATGGAAGGAAGGGCAGGCAACTGGTCGACTTCATTTAAATAAACAAATAAAAAATAAGATAAACTCTCAGGAATAGATAAATAATAACAAAAAAATTGTAAAGTGGAGAAAGCGAGAGCGCGCGAATGCACTCAAGCAAACACAAACAGCACAGCACGATGCGTATTTTTTTTAAAATTGACAAAATAAATCAAAAATAAATCAAAAATAAAAATAAGTGGAAAAGGCGAGAGTGCGCGAGCACACAGGAGCAAAGACAAGCAGCGCAGCTTGATGCGTAGTAAAAAAAATAATAAATAGACAACTGGTCGACCTCATTAGAAATAAAAACCCAAAAGATTAGATAGACAAACAAACAAACACATAAATGTGGAGAGAAGGGCAGTGCGCGCAGGAGCAAAGGTAAACAGCAGACAGACCTGAATCCTTATCTTTACAAGGTCGACCTCAGAACTTTGTTCAGTTTGTCTCGGTGACGGATAATGGAAGGAAGGGCAGGCAACTGGTCGACTTCATTTAAATAAACAAATAAAAAATAAGATAAACTCTCAGGAATAGATAAATAATAACAAAAAAATTGTAAAGTGGAGAAAGCGAGAGCGCGCGAATGCACTCAAGCAAACACAAACAGCACAGCACGATGCGTATTTTTTTTAAATTGACAAAATAAATCAAAAATAAATCAAAAATAAAAATAAGTGGAAAAGGCGAGAGTGCGCGAGCACACAGGAGCAAAGACAAGCAGCGCAGCTTGATGCGTAGTAAAAAAAATAATAAATAGACAACTGGTCGACCTCATTAGAAATAAAAACCCAAAAGATTAGATAGACAAACAAACAAACACATAAATGTGGAGAGAAGGGCAGTGCGCGCAGGAGCAAAGGTAAACAGCAGACAGACCTGAATCCTTATCTTTACAAGGTCGACCTCAGAACTTTGTTCAGTTTGTCTCGGTGACGGATAATGGAAGGAAGGGCAGGCAACTGGTCGACTTCATTTAAATAAACAAATAAAAAATAAGATAAACTCTCAGGAATAGATAAATAATAACAAAAAAATTGTAAAGTGGAGAAAGCGAGAGCGCGCGAATGCACTCAAGCAAACACAAACAGCACAGCACGATGCGTATTTTTTTTAAATTGACAAAATAAATCAAAAATAAATCAAAAATAAAAATAAGTGGAAAAGGCGAGAGTGCGCGAGCACACAGGAGCAAAGACAAGCAGCGCAGCTTGATGCGTAGTAAAAAAAATAATAAATAGACAACTGGTCGACCTCATTAGAAATAAAAACCCAAAAGATTAGATAGACAAACAAACAAACACATAAATGTGGAGAGAAGGGCAGTGCGCGCAGGAGCAAAGGTAAACAGCAGACAGACCTGAATCCTTATCTTTACAAGGTCGACCTCAGAACTTTGTTCAGTTTGTCTCGGTGACGGATAATGGAAGGAAGGGCAGGCAACTGGTCGACTTCATTTAAATAAACAAATAAAAAATAAGATAAACTCTCAGGAATAGATAAATAATAACAAAAAAATTGTAAAGTGGAGAAAGCGAGAGCGCGCGAATGCACTCAAGCAAACACAAACAGCACAGCACGATGCGTATTTTTTTTAAATTGACAAAATAAATCAAAAATAAATCAAAAATAAAAATAAGTGGAAAAGGCGAGAGTGCGCGAGCACACAGGAGCAAAGACAAGCAGCGCAGCTTGATGCGTAGTAAAAAAAATAATAAATAGACAACTGGTCGACCTCATTAGAAATAAAAACCCAAAAGATTAGATAGACAAACAAACAAACACATAAATGTGGAGAGAAGGGCAGTGCGCGCAGGAGCAAAGGTAAACAGCAGACAGACCTGAATCCTTATCTTTACAAGGTCGACCTCAGAACTTTGTTCAGTTTGTCTCGGTGACGGATAATGGAAGGAAGGGCAGGCAACTGGTCGACTTCATTTAAATAAACAAATAAAAAATAAGATAAACTCTCAGGAATAGATAAATAATAACAAAAAAATTGTAAAGTGGAGAAAGCGAGAGCGCGCGAATGCACTCAAGCAAACACAAACAGCACAGCACGATGCGTATTTTTTTTAAATTGACAAAATAAATCAAAAATAAATCAAAAATAAAAATAAGTGGAAAAGGCGAGAGTGCGCGAGCACACAGGAGCAAAGACAAGCAGCGCAGCTTGATGCGTAGTAAAAAAAATAATAAATAGACAACTGGTCGACCTCATTAGAAATAAAAACCCAAAAGTTAGATAGACAAACAAACAAACACATAAATGTGGAGAGAAGGGCAGTGCGCGCAGGAGCAAAGGTAAACAGCAGACAGACCTGAATCCTTATCTTTACAAGGTCGACCTCAGAACTTTGTTCAGTTTGTCTCGGTGACGGATAATGGAAGGAAGGGCAGGCAACTGGTCGACTTCATTTAAATAAACAAATAAAAAATAAGATAAACTCTCAGGAATAGATAAATAATACAAAAAATTGTAAAGTGGAGAAAGCGAGAGCGCGCGAATGCACTCAAGCAAACACAAACAGCACAGCACGATGCGTATTTTTTTTTAAATTGACAAAATAAATCAAAAATATCAAAAATAAAAATAAGTGGAAAAGGCGAGAGTGCGCGAGCACACAGGAGCAAAGACAAGCAGCGCAGCTTGATGCGTAGTAAAAAAAATAATAAATAGACAACTGGTCGACCTCATTAGAAATAAAAACCCAAAAGATTAGATAGACAAACAAACAAACACATAAATGTGGAGAGAAGGGCAGTGCGCGCAGGAGCAAAGGTAAACAGCAGACAGACCTGAATCCTTATCTTTACAAGGTCGACCTCAGAACTTTGTTCAGTTTGTCTCGGTGACGGATAATGGAAGGAAGGGCAGGCAACTGGTCGACTTCATTTAAATAAACAAATAAAAAAAAGATAAACTCTCAGGAATAGATAAATAATAACAAAAAAATTGTAAAGTGGAGAAAGCGAGAGCGCGCGAATGCACTCAAGCAAACACAAACAGCACAGCACGATGCGTATTTTTTTTAAATTGACAAAATAAATCAAAAATAAATCAAAAATAAAAATAAGTGGAAAAGGCGAGAGTGCGCGAGCACACAGGAGCAAAGACAAGCAGCGCAGCTTGATGCGTAGTAAAAAAAATAATAAATAGACAACTGGTCGACCTCATTAGAAATAAAAACCCAAAAGATTAGATAGACAAACAAACAAACACATAAATGTGGAGAGAAGGGCAGTGCGCGCAGGAGCAAAGGTAAACAGCAGACAGACCTGAATCCTTATCTTTACAAGGTCGACCTCAGAACTTTGTTCAGTTTGTCTCGGTGACGGATAATGGAAGGAAGGGCAGGCAACTGGTCGACTTCATTTAAATAAACAAATAAAAAATAAGATAAACTCTCAGGAATAGATAAATAATAACAAAAAAATTGTAAAGTGGAGAAAGCGAGAGCGCGCGAATGCACTCAAGCAAACACAAACAGCACAGCACGATGCGTATTTTTTTTAAATTGACAAAATAAATCAAAAATAAATCAAAAATAAAAATAAGTGGAAAAGGCGAGAGTGCGCGAGCACACAGGAGCAAAGACAAGCAGCGCAGCTTGATGCGTAGTAAAAAAAATAATAAATAGACAACTGGTCGACCTCATTAGAAATAAAAACCCAAAAGATTAGATAGACAAACAAACAAACACATAAATGTGGAGAGAAGGGCAGTGCGCGCAGGAGCAAAGGTAAACAGCAGACAGACCTGAATCCTTATCTTTACAAGGTCGACCTCAGAACTTTGTTCAGTTTGTCTCGGTGACGGATAATGGAAGGAAGGGCAGGCAACTGGTCGACTTCATTTAAATAAACAAATAAAAAATAAGATAAACTCTCAGGAATAGATAAATAATAACAAAAAAATTGTAAAGTGGAGAAAGCGAGAGCGCGCGAATGCACTCAAGCAAACACAAACAGCACAGCACGATGCGTATTTTTTTTTAAATTGACAAAATAAATCAAAAATAAATCAAAAATAAAAATAAGTGGAAAAGGCGAGAGTGCGCGAGCACACAGGAGCAAAGACAAGCAGCGCAGCTTGATGCGTAGTAAAAAAAATAATAAATAGACAACTGGTCGACCTCATTAGAAATAAAAACCCAAAAGATTAGATAGACAAACAAACAAACACATAAATGTGGAGAGAAGGGCAGTGCGCGCAGGAGCAAAGGTAAACAGCAGACAGACCTGAATCCTTATCTTTACAAGGTCGACCTCAGAACTTTGTTCAGTTTGTCTCGGTGACGGATAATGGAAGGAAGGGCAGGCAACTGGTCGACTTCATTTAAATAAACAAATAAAAAATAAGATAAACTCTCAGGAATAGATAAATAATAACAAAAAAATTGTAAAGTGGAGAAAGCGAGAGCGCGCGAATGCACTCAAGCAAACACAAACAGCACAGCACGATGCGTATTTTTTTTAAATTGACAAAATAAATCAAAAATAAATCAAAAATAAAAATAAGTGGAAAAGGCGAGAGTGCGCGAGCACACAGGAGCAAAGACAAGCAGCGCAGCTTGATGCGTAGTAAAAAAAATAATAAATAGACAACTGGTCGACCTCATTAGAAATAAAAACCCAAAAGATTAGATAGACAAACAAACAAACACATAAATGTGGAGAGAAGGGCAGTGCGCGCAGGAGCAAAGGTAAACAGCAGACAGACCTGAATCCTTATCTTTACAAGGTCGACCTCAGAACTTTGTTCAGTTTGTCTCGGTGACGAATAATGGAAGGAAGGGCAGGCAACTGGTCGACTTCATTTAAATAAACAAATAAAAAATAAGATAAACTCTCAGGAATAGATAAATAATAACAAAAAAATTGTAAAGTGGAGAAAGCGAGAGCGCGCGAATGCACTCAAGCAAACACAAACAGCACAGCACGATGCGTATTTTTTTTTAAATTGACAAAATAAATCAAAAATAAATCAAAAATAAAAATAAGTGGAAAAGGCGAGAGTGCGCGAGCACACAGGAGCAAAGACAAGCAGCGCAGCTTGATGCGTAGTAAAAAAAATAATAAATAGACAACTGGTCGACCTCATTAGAAATAAAAACCCAAAAGATTAGATAGACAAACAAACAAACACATAAATGTGGAGAGAAGGGCAGTGCGCGCAGGAGCAAAGGTAAACAGCAGACAGACCTGAATCCTTATCTTTACAAGGTCGACCTCAGAACTTTGTTCAGTTTGTCTCGGTGACGGATAATGGAAGGAAGGGCAGGCAACTGGTCGACTTCATTTAAATAAACAAATAAAAAATAAGATAAACTCTCAGGAATAGATAAATAATAACAAAAAAATTGTAAAGTGGAGAAAGCGAGAGCGCGCGAATGCACTCAAGCAAACACAAACAGCACAGCACGATGCGTATTTTTTTTTAAATTGACAAAATAAATCAAAAATAAATCAAAAATAAAAATAAGTGGAAAAGGCGAGAGTGCGCGAGCACACAGGAGCAAAGACAAGCAGCGCAGCTTGATGCGTAGTAAAAAAAATAATAAATAGACAACTGGTCGACCTCATTAGAAATAAAAACCCAAAAGATTAGATAGACAAACAAACAAACACATAAATGTGGAGAGAAGGGCAGTGCGCGCAGGAGCAAAGGTAAACAGCAGACAGACCTGAATCCTTATCTTTACAAGGTCGACCTCAGAACTTTGTTCAGTTTGTCTCGGTGACGGATAATGGAAGGAAGGGCAGGCAACTGGTCGACTTCATTTAAATAAACAAATAAAAAATAAGATAAACTCTCAGGAATAGATAAATAATAACAAAAAAATTGTAAAGTGGAGAAAGCGAGAGCGCGCGAATGCACTCAAGCAAACACAAACAGCACAGCACGATGCGTATTTTTTTTAAATTGACAAAATAAATCAAAAATAAATCAAAAATAAAAATAAGTGGAAAAGGCGAGAGTGCGCGAGCACACAGGAGCAAAGACAAGCAGCGCAGCTTGATGCGTAGTAAAAAAAATAATAAATAGACAACTGGTCGACCTCATTAGAAATAAAAACCCAAAAGATTAGATAGACAAACAAACAAACACATAAATGTGGAGAGAAGGGCAGTGCGCGCAGGAGCAAAGGTAAACAGCAGACAGACCTGAATCCTTATCTTTACAAGGTCGACCTCAGAACTTTGTTCAGTTTGTCTCGGTGACGGATAATGGAAGGAAGGGCAGGCAACTGGTCGACTTCATTTAAATAAACAAATAAAAAATAAGATAAACTCTCAGGAATAGATAAATAATAACAAAAAAATTGTAAAGTGGAGAAAGCGAGAGCGCGCGAATGCACTCAAGCAAACACAAACAGCACAGCACGATGCGTATTTTTTTTTAAATTGACAAAATAAATCAAAAATAAATCAAAAATAAAAATAAGTGGAAAAGGCGAGAGTGCGCGAGCACACAGGAGCAAAGACAAGCAGCGCAGCTTGATGCGTAGTAAAAAAAATAATAAATAGACAACTGGTCGACCTCATTAGAAATAAAAACCCAAAAGATTAGATAGACAAACAAACAAACACATAAATGTGGAGAGAAGGGCAGTGCGCGCAGGAGCAAAGGTAAACAGCAGACAGACCTGAATCCTTATCTTTACAAGGTCGACCTCAGAACTTTGTTCAGTTTGTCTCGGTGACGGATAATGGAAGGAAGGGC
This sequence comes from Perognathus longimembris pacificus, assembly GCF_023159225.1. Lineage (NCBI taxonomy): Eukaryota > Metazoa > Chordata > Mammalia > Rodentia > Heteromyidae > Perognathus > Perognathus longimembris. The sequence continues at coordinate 4,392 of NW_025958174.1, read as the reverse complement.
AGGCAACTGGTCGACTTCATTTAAATAAACAAATAAAAAATAAGATAAACTCTCAGGAATAGATAAATAATAACAAAAAAATTGTAAAGTGGAGAAAGCGAGAGCGCGCGAATGCACTCAAGCAAACACAAACAGCACAGCACGATGCGTATTTTTTTTAAATTGACAAAATAAATCAAAAATAAATCAAAAATAAAAATAAGTGGAAAAGGCGAGAGTGCGCGAGCACACAGGAGCAAAGACAAGCAGCGCAGCTTGATGCGTAGTAAAAAAAATAATAAATAGACAACTGGTCGACCTCATTAGAAATAAAAACCCAAAAGATTAGATAGACAAACAAACAAACACATAAATGTGGAGAGAAGGGCAGTGCGCGCAGGAGCAAAGGTAAACAGCAGACAGACCTGAATCCTTATCTTTACAAGGTCGACCTCAGAACTTTGTTCAGTTTGTCTCGGTGACGGATAATGGAAGGAAGGGCAGGCAACTGGTCGACTTCATTTAAATAAACAAATAAAAAATAAGATAAACTCTCAGGAATAGATAAATAATAACAAAAAAATTGTAAAGTGGAGAAAGCGAGAGCGCGCGAATGCACTCAAGCAAACACAAACAGCACAGCACGATGCGTATTTTTTTTAAATTGACAAAATAAATCAAAAATAAATCAAAAATAAAAATAAGTGGAAAAGGCGAGAGTGCGCGAGCACACAGGAGCAAAGACAAGCAGCGCAGCTTGATGCGTAGTAAAAAAAATAATAAATAGACAACTGGTCGACCTCATTAGAAATAAAAACCCAAAAGATTAGATAGACAAACAAACAAACACATAAATGTGGAGAGAAGGGCAGTGCGGCAGGAGCAAAGGTAAACAGCAGACAGACCTGAATCCTTATCTTTACAAGGTCGACCTCAGAACTTTGTTCAGTTTGTCTCGGTGACGGATAATGGAAGGAAGGGCAGGCAACTGGTCGACTTCATTTAAATAAACAAATAAAAAATAAGATAAACTCTCAGGAATAGATAAATAATAACAAAAAAATTGTAAAGTGGAGAAAGCGAGAGCGCGCGAATGCACTCAAGCAAACACAAACAGCACAGCACGATGCGTATTTTTTTTAAATTGACAAAATAAATCAAAAATAAATCAAAAATAAAAATAAGTGGAAAAGGCGAGAGTGCGCGAGCACACAGGAGCAAAGACAAGCAGCGCAGCTTGATGCGTAGTAAAAAAAATAATAAATAGACAACTGGTCGACCTCATTAGAAATAAAAACCCAAAAGATTAGATAGACAAACAAACAAACACATAAATGTGGAGAGAAGGGCAGTGCGCGCAGGAGCAAAGGTAAACAGCAGACAGACCTGAATCCTTATCTTTACAAGGTCGACCTCAGAACTTTGTTCAGTTTGTCTCGGTGACGGATAATGGAAGGAAGGGCAGGCAACTGGTCGACTTCATTTAAATAAACAAATAAAAAATAAGATAAACTCTCAGGAATAGATAAATAATAACAAAAAAATTGTAAAGTGGAGAAAGCGAGAGCGCGCGAATGCACTCAAGCAAACACAAACAGCACAGCACGATGCGTATTTTTTTTAAATTGACAAAATAAATCAAAAATAAATCAAAAATAAAAATAAGTGGAAAAGGCGAGAGTGCGCGAGCACACAGGAGCAAAGACAAGCAGCGCAGCTTGATGCGTAGTAAAAAAAATAATAAATAGACAACTGGTCGACCTCATTAGAAATAAAAACCCAAAAGATTAGATAGACAAACAAACAAACACATAAATGTGGAGAGAAGGGCAGTGCGCGCAGGAGCAAAGGTAAACAGCAGACAGACCTGAATCCTTATCTTTACAAGGTCGACCTCAGAACTTTGTTCAGTTTGTCTCGGTGACGGATAATGGAAGGAAGGGCAGGCAACTGGTCGACTTCATTTAAATAAACAAATAAAAAATAAGATAAACTCTCAGGAATAGATAAATAATAACAAAAAAATTGTAAAGTGGAGAAAGCGAGAGCGCGCGAATGCACTCAAGCAAACACAAACAGCACAGCACGATGCGTATTTTTTTTTAAATTGACAAAATAAATCAAAAATAAATCAAAAATAAAAATAAGTGGAAAAGGCGAGAGTGCGCGAGCACACAGGAGCAAAGACAAGCAGCGCAGCTTGATGCGTAGTAAAAAAAATAATAAATAGACAACTGGTCGACCTCATTAGAAATAAAAACCCAAAAGATTAGATAGACAAACAAACAAACACATAAATGTGGAGAGAAGGGCAGTGCGGGCAGGAGCAAAGGTAAACAGCAGACAGACCTGAATCCTTATCTTTACAAGGTCGACCTCAGAACTTTGTTCAGTTTGTCTCGGTGACGGATAATGGAAGGAAGGGCAGGCAACTGGTCGACTTCATTTAAATAAACAAATAAAAAATAAGATAAACTCTCAGGAATAGATAAATAATAACAAAAAAATTGTAAAGTGGAGAAAGCGAGAGCGCGCGAATGCACTCAAGCAAACACAAACAGCACAGCACGATGCGTATTTTTTTTTAAATTGACAAAATAAATCAAAAATAAATCAAAAATAAAAATAAGTGGAAAAGGCGAGAGTGCGCGAGCACACAGGAGCAAAGACAAGCAGCGCAGCTTGATGCGTAGTAAAAAAAATAATAAATAGACAACTGGTCGACCTCATTAGAAATAAAAACCCAAAAGATTAGATAGACAAACAAACAAACACATAAATGTGGAGAGAAGGGCAGTGCGCGCAGGAGCAAAGGTAAACAGCAGACAGACCTGAATCCTTATCTTTACAAGGTCGACCTCAGAACTTTGTTCAGTTTGTCTCGGTGACGGATAATGGAAGGAAGGGCAGGCAACTGGTCGACTTCATTTAAATAAACAAATAAAAAATAAGATAAACTCTCAGGAATAGATAAATAATAACAAAAAAATTGTAAAGTGGAGAAAGCGAGAGCGCGCGAATGCACTCAAGCAAACACAAACAGCACAGCACGATGCGTATTTTTTTTTAAATTGACAAAATAAATCAAAAACAAATCAAAAATAAAAATAAGTGGAAAAGGCGAGAGTGCGCGAGCACACAGGAGCAAAGACAAGCAGCGCAGCTTGATGCGTAGTAAAAAAAATAATAAATAGACAACTGGTCGACCTCATTAGAAATAAAAACCCAAAAGATTAGATAGACAAACAAACAAACACATAAATGTGGAGAGGAGGGCAGTGCGCGCAGGAGCAAAGGTAAACAGCAGACAGACCTGAATCCTTATCTTTACAAGGTCGACCTCAGAACTTTGTTCAGTTTGTCTCGGTGACGGATAATGGAAGGAAGGGCAGGCAACTGGTCGACTTCATTTAAATAAACAAATAAAAAATAAGATAAACTCTCAGGAATAGATAAATAATAACAAAAAAATTGTAAAGTGGAGAAAGCGAGAGCGCGCGAATGCACTCAAGCAAACACAAACAGCACAGCACGATGCGTATTTTTTTTAAATTGACAAAATAAATCAAAAATAAATCAAAAATAAAAATAAGTGGAAAAGGCGAGAGTGCGCGAGCACACAGGAGCAAAGACAAGCAGCGCAGCTTGATGCGTAGTAAAAAAAATAATAAATAGACAACTGGTCGACCTCATTAGAAATAAAAACCCAAAAGATTAGATAGACAAACAAACAAACACATAAATGTGGAGAGAAGGGCAGTGCGCGCAGGAGCAAAGGTAAACAGCAGACAGACCTGAATCCTTATCTTTACAAGGTCGACCTCAGAACTTTGTTCAGTTTGTCTCGGTGACGGATAATGGAAGGAAGGGCAGGCAACTGGTCGACTTCATTTAAATAAACAAATAAAAAATAAGATAAACTCTCAGGAATAGATAAATAATAACAAAAAAATTGTAAAGTGGAGAAAGCGAGAGCGCGCGAATGCACTCAAGCAAACACAAACAGCACAGCACGATGCGTATTTTTTTTAAATTGACAAAATAAATCAAAAATAAATCAAAAATAAAAATAAGTGGAAAAGGCGAGAGTGCGCGAGCACACAGGAGCAAAGACAAGCAGCGCAGCTTGATGCGTAGTAAAAAAAATAATAAATAGACAACTGGTCGACCTCATTAGAAATAAAAACCCAAAAGATTAGATAGACAAACAAACAAACACATAAATGTGGAGAGAAGGGCAGTGCGCGCAGGAGCAAAGGTAAACAGCAGACAGACCTGAATCCTTATCTTTACAAGGTCGACCTCAGAACTTTGTTCAGTTTGTCTCGGTGACGGATAATGGAAGGAAGGGCAGGCAACTGGTCGACTTCATTTAAATAAACAAATAAAAAATAAGATAAACTCTCAGGAATA